>NC_052149.1:205972447-206255237 GCF_902713615.1 Scyliorhinus canicula | reverse complement strand
CCCCCCACAAAACGACTGGTACTCTCCCCCCACAACACTGCTGTAACCGCTGTGTACTCTCCCCCCACAAACGGCGGGGTACTCTCCCCCCCCACAAACGCTGGTACTCTCCCCCCTCACAAACGCTGGTACTCTCCCCCCCCCACAAACGGCGGTACTCTCCCCCCCCCACAAACGCGGGTACGCTCCCCCCCACACAAACGGCGGTACTCTCCCCCCCCCACAAACGGCGGTACTCTCCCCCCCCCACAAACGCGGGTACTCTCCCCCCCACACAAACGGCGGTACTCTCACCCCCCCCACAAACCCCGGTACTCTCCCCCCCCCACAAACGCTGGTACTCTCCTCCTCCCCCCCCCCCACACAAACGCCGGTACTCCCCCCTCCCTAAACGCCGGTACCCCCCTCCCCCCCCCCCCAGAAACGCCGGGCGACGTTGATGATGTCGCCCGACATCAACCGACACGCCACTTCCGCAGCGGGTGAAACTGACACGTATCGCGTCAGTCCGCTGCTGGCCCTTTCGGGAACGGAGATTTAGGGCTTAAAAGCAGGCCGCGACGCCGGAGTCACCGACGCCGCTTTTGCCCGCCGGAAATGGGCATCACGTAGGCCTTCGGAGAATTTCGCCCAGGGAGAGAGTGCAGTCCGAATCTGCACAGACAGTGACCTAAGCCGGCAATCGAACCCGGGACCCTGCCACGGTGAAGCAATAGTACTAACCACTGTGCTACCCATGGAGGTGCAAGATATTTTAGAAAGGTTGGGGGAGTGGTTGCCTTCCAGACTGGGGACTCCTCTTCAAGTCTGGTCAGAGGCTCCCCAGCTTCTCTACCAGTGACACCAGAGCCGGAGTTGCTGTGACAATAGAAGAAGGTCTTGAATGCATACAGGAGCTCCGTCGGCCTGATTTCGCCAGGCCTTAGGCAGTCAGAGGATAGATGCCAAGTGCATCCCAAGACAACAGTTAGCCTGGTCCGCAGCCAGAATTTAACTCAGCTGCAAGTGCAGGGGAAACACAACATAGGAATACTTGTAAGAAATATAAGAGCACACAGCTGTACTAAGGAGTCACAAGTGAAAAAACTATCTAAATGTTAAGCTTTGTTTGTTGTGTCGCTTCGCACAGTATCAGTGTCTTGCCTGCTGCACGTCTTTCCAATTCCTGCTGCCTCCTCAACACATCTCCAAGTCCATTCCCAAAGGTCCAGAAAATATAAGCCATCTTTCTGTTTATGACCTAATGTGTTTAATTCTAGTGCTTCTGGATTTCAGGCACGTGGGTTCCCCAACTCCCCACGTGGGTTCCCCAGCTGCCACATCTGGGATTTCCTCCTGGAAGTCTTGGTAGCGTTTAAATGTCCTCACTCAAATATTTGCAGATGTACAGTGTTGTGGATGTGCCTACAGCTAACGGAATGCAGAGGTTCAAAAATGCGACTCACCATCACCTTCTCGAGGGTATGGACAAAAAATGGTGGCTTTGCCAACAAGGCTCACATGCAACATAATAATGACCAAAATCAAATTACCTGTTAATTATTGCACTGTATTTTACATCATTAATATCATATAACTGATTGGTATGTGTAGCCCACCAAACCCCATTTGCAACATTGCCGTCATAGAGGACATTTATGGCTCAGATCAAGTTGATCTTACATACAATTTACAGCCAGTGGGTGATTCATATTATTAATACATTTGCATTCCATGAATGTACATGAGTCTGAACCATTTTATAATTACATCCTGCCTTTTCGGTAAAGGCAGAGGTGCAGCAGAATTTTGTGGCACGTGTTTCCCGTTTGTTGAAGGAAATGTGCACCAGTGGCCTTGTGCACTTGTTTCTGCTCAACTCTATGGCACATGAGAGGGCAGCAGGAGAAGGGCAGTTTGCATGGAAGCTTGGGAATGACAAAGTTGACCCTGAATCCTCAGACTGTGACCCCTGATTCTGGACACACCCATCGTTGGTAACGTCCTCCCTGCATCTACCCTGTCTGGTCCTGTTAGAATTTTGTAAGTCTCTATGGTATCCCCCCTCATTCTTCTGAACTCCAGCGAGAACAATCCCAACCTAGTCAATCTCTCCTCATGTGACTGTCCCACCATCCCTGGAATCAGTCTGGTAAGCCTTCGCTGCACTCCCTTAAGAGCAAAACATCCTTCCTCAGCGAAGGTGACCAAAACTGCACACAATACTCCAGACAGAGCACAAAAGGAGGACTATTGCCAGTCAACAGTAGAGTCCACACTGTCAGCAGCAGGCAGCAGCAGAAGGGGTGGCTAATCAGGATGCAGTCATGCAGAGATGGCATGGTTGGCATTTGACAGCAAGGTCATGGTCATGATCCAGAGCCTTCTGTTTTGTCCAGGATTTCACCAACGTTCCCCACCATGGCATTGCATGTGTTTCCTGCACATACTATTGGCACTCAACGTTTTAGTTACGATCACCTGGGCAACAGGAAAAGACAGGAAATCTGAAGTGGCACACTGTGCCTGTCACACCATTGAGAATAGCATCACAAAGTTAAAATTTTTCCCAAATTCTATCTTGCTGACCAACACATTCCTGAAAAGCATTCACTCATTTATAGCGCAAGTAATTGGACATTGGGAATTCATGGTCTGTGAGATGATCTTTGAGAGGTAATCACTATTTATTATGTTTGTAATTAATCAAAATTCTGTAAATATTTTGCTTGCTCTATAAAAGTAAATTATTTGAGTGTTCCATTGAATCCTAATTCATCCTCTCCAAGGTAAAGTAATTTGATATGGAATTTTCATTTAAAAGTGACTGCTACTTTCAAAATTTCTTTTCAACCAGAAGGTTGTGATTAATACTCCCAAGCAGGTAGATCAGGTTTTGACACCACTAGTCATTGTTTTATTTGCCCTGGGATCTGACTGTGATGAGCGAAGTTTGGAACAGTGCCATGTAAAGTGTCACAGTCTCAGTAGAGAGTATTTAAAAAAACACATGAAGAAATCTGAAGTCCCAGTTATTTAGTAAAAGGGAGAAGTGACAGTATATCCACCTTTAAAACAGGAGTTTTTATTTCGTAAGAGTCAAAGTAAAGAGTAAACACTATTTTAGTTAATCACCTGAACTCAAACCCAAAAACAACATGAGTTAAACATGAATTCACAGGCAAATTGTGGTTGATTATAATCTTTAAATTACACATTGAATGTTAGCCACACCAAAGATATATCTTACAACGGTCTACACAGCTGTAACTGATCAAACTCTGCCAGAGTCCTTCAAAATGCTGTCTTCCCTTATGAAGAATTTCAGTTCCTCTCCTTCTCAAATGTAGCCTGATCCCCAGCTGCCAACAGCGCATGAGTGACCCAAATTTCTCGGTTACAGTTTTCACCCCAAATTGCACACATCTGCAGAACCTCCTCAACTTGATCTGGATGGGATAGATACACCAATGTTATCTTCAAGAAACACAACAGGAGCAACGATGTATTTGCTTATGCTCTGCTTCTGCATCTGGACTCTGTCTCAATCAGCTTGCCTGTACTGCACCACTGGACTCATCACCTTCTACGACTGAGCTTGTATGGCTCTCTGTCCCTTTATTTAGCCAATTTCAGTCTGCCCAGAAGTTTTGGTTTAACTATTAAATGGGAAGGTCAGTTTACTTTTCTAGTTGTGTTGTTTGCTTTCCCTTCTCATTAAGCAACTGTGACAAACAAACACAAACTTGGCAATCACCCATTTCATCAGAATCAAATTTCATTTTATTTACATCAAAGAGACCATACAATCAACTGGTCAGTGTTCCAAGTGAACATCCCCAAGTTGTTCATTTGATCCTGTCAGCATATCATTGTAATCCATAATTATAATTAACTAATTTAAGTGTCTCCATAAATGCATTTATTCTATTTCTCTTGCTGGACTTGCCAGTGATGCTCACATCCCATGAAATAGCAAGAAAAATATTCAAGTTTCATGTTAATTATTGCATTATGTTTTGTACAATTAATATCACACCATTGATGGGCACTCGGAGCAAACAAGAAAACTCAATTTTTGGCAACATCCCCATGATGTGGAGATGCCGGTGTTGGACTGGGGTGTGTAGAGTAAGAAGTCTTACAACACCAGGTTAAAGTCCAACAGGTTTGTTTCATAGATGCATACATTGATACATAGAAGATAGGAGCAGGAGGAGGCCTTTTGGCCCTGGGGGCCTGCTCCGCCGTACCAGCCTCCCCGGACAGGCGCCTGAATGTGGCGACTAGGGGCTTTTCACAGTAACTTCATTGAAGCCTACTCGTGACAATAAGCGATTTTCATTTCATTTCATTTTTCATCATGATCATGGCTGATCATCCAACTAAATAGTCTAATCCTGCTTTCTCCCCATAGCCTTTGATCCCATTCTCCCCAAGTGCTATATCTAGCCACCTCTTGAATATATTGAAAGTTTTAGCATCAACTATTTCCTAAGGTAATGAATTCCACTCTTTGTGTGAAGAAATGTCTCCTTATATCTGTCCAAAATGGTTTACCCTGAATCCTCAGACTGTGACCCCTTCAGGTAGTAATCTGCCTTCCTGTTTTTGCTTCCAAAGTGACTAACCTCACACATATCCAAATTATACTGCATCTGCCATTGATTTGCCCACTTGCCCAACCTATCCAGATCATTCTGGACAGGTTTTGAATCACTAGTTTTTGGAGCACAGCTCCGTCATCAAAGAGTCAGTTCTAGGTTTATGACTGACATCAAGTATGTGATAGGAATTTCCATACTCTAACAAGCACTGGGTAAAAAGTCCCCTGATTTTGCTTTTGGATTTATTAGTGACAATTAAGTTTGGACTCTCCAATATTTGGCAATATCTTCTGGATGTCTACTCTATAAGATCTTTCCTGTTTGGTACCTTTGCACGCATTGCTTTTCTTTTGTTATTCTTGGTCTGTGGACTCATAATCGGGATGTGCCTTTGAGCAGAGGATTAAGTTAAATAGCCTGCTTGCCAGGACAGTCCCAGGTTTTGTACTTTGGAGAGGAGAAACCAGACTCTTCGCCACTGAGTGGGCCTTAGGAACCAGCATTGAAGGGATTTTGTTTGATTGGTTAGCTGGCAACAGATGGATTGGTCAGGGACAGTGTTCTGCCTGACAGCAATCAATGATTGACTCCTGTGTGATGCTTTCTAAGAGAACCTCGCAGAAGCGTTGAGATCTGGAAGTGAAAGGAACACACTCTCTCTCATTTGCATGCTGAAATAAAATAACTGCTTTAATACAAAGAACAAAGAACAAAGAACAAATAAAAATACAGCACAGGAACAGGCCATTCGGCCCTTCGAGCCAGTGCCGACCATGCTGCCCGTCTAAACTAAAATCTTTGACACTTCCTGGGTCCGTATCCCTCTATTCCCATCCTATTCATGTATTTGTCAAGATGCCCCTTAAATGTCACTATCGTCCCTGCTTCCACCACCTCCTCCGGCAGCCAGTTCCAGGCACCTACTACCCTCTGTGTAAAAAAACTTGCCTCGTACATCTACTCTAAACCTTGCCCCTTGCACCTTAAACCGATGCCCCCTAGTAATTGACCCCTCTACCCTGGGAAAAAGCCTCTGACTATCCACTCTGTCTATGCCCCTCATAATTTTGTAGACCTCTAACAGGTCGCCCCTCAACTTCCGTCATTCCAGTGAGAACAAACCAAGTTTATTCAACCGCTCCTCATTGCTAATGCCCTCCACATCAGGCAACATCCTGGTAAATCTCTTCTGCATCCTCTCTAAAACCTCCACATCCTTCTGGTTGTGTGGCGACCAGAATTGAACACTATACTCCAAGTGTGGCCTAACTAAGGTTCTATACAGCTGCAACATGACTTGCCAATTCTTATACTCAATGCCCTGGCCAATGAAGGCAATCATGCCGTATGCCTTCTTGGCTACCTTCTCCACCTGTGTTGCCCCTTTCAGTGACCTGTGGACCTGTACACCTAGATGTCTCTGACTGTCAATACTCTTGAGGGTTCTACCAGTCAGTGTATATTCCCTACCTGCATTAGACCTTCCAAAATGCATTACCTCACATTTGTCTGGATTAAACTCCATTTGCCATCTCTCCGCCAAAGTCCACAAACGATCTAAATCCTGCTGTATCCTCTGACAGTCCTCATCGCTATCCGCAATTCCACCATTCTTTGTGTCGTCTGCAAACTTACTAATCAGACCAGTTACATTTTCTTCCAAATCATTTATATATACTACGAACCGCAAAGGTCCCAGCACTGATCCCTGCAGAACACCACTAGTCACAGCGCTCCAATTAGTAAAGCACCCTTCCATAGCTACTCCCTGCCTTCTAGGACCCAGCCAGTTCTCTATCCATCTTGCCACTCACCTCTGATCCCGTGCGACTTCACCTTTCGTACCAGTCGGCCATGAGGGACCTTGTCAAAGACCTTACTGAAGTTCATATAGACAACATCCACTGCTCTACCTGCATCAATCATCTTTGTGACCACTTCGAAAAACTCTATCAAGTTAGTGAGACACGACGTCCCTTCACAAAACCATGCTGCCTCTCACCAATACGTCCATTTGCTTCCAAATGGAGTAGGTCCTGTCTCGAAAAATTCTCTCCAGTAATTTCCCTCCCACTATCGTTAGGCTCACCGGCCTATAGTTCCCTGGATTATCCTTGCTACCCTTCCTAAATAAAGAAACAACATTGGCTATTCTCCAATCCTCCGGGACATGACCTGAGGACAGTGAGGATCCAGATTTCTGCTAAGGCCTCAGCAATTTCCTCTCTAGCCTCCTTCGGTATTCTGGAGTAGATCCTATCAGGCCCTGGGGATTATCTACCTTAATATTTTTCAAGATGCCCAACACCTCGTCCTTTTGGATTTCAATGTGACCCAGGCCATCTACACACCCTTCTCCAGACTCAACATCCACCATTTCCTTCTCTTTGGTGAATATTGATGCAAAGTATTCATTTAGTCCCTCGCCCATTTCCTCTGGCTCCACACATAGATTCCCTTGCCTATCCTTCAGTGGACCAACCCTTTCCCTGGCTACCCTCTTGCTTTTTATGTATGTCTAAAAAGCCTTGGGATTTTCCTTAACCCTATTTGCCAATGACCTTTCGTGACCCCTTTTAGCCCTCCTGACTCCTTGCTTAAGTCCCTTCCTACTTTCCTTATATTCCACACAGGCTTTGTCTGTTCCCAGCCTTCTAGCCCTGACAAATGCCTCCTTTTTTTTTGACGATGCCAACAATAACTCTCGTTGTCCTAGGTTCCCGAAATTTGCCGTATTTATCCTTCTTCCACACAGGAACATGCTGGTCCTGAATTCCTTTCAACTGACATTTGAAAGCCTCCCACATGTCAGATGTTGCTTTACCCTCAAACATCTGCCCCCAATCTAGGTTTTTCAGTTCCTACCTAATATTGTTATAATTAGCCTTCCCCCAATTTAGCATATTTACCCTAGGACCACTCTTATCCTTGTCCACCAGCACTTTAAAACTTACTGAATTGTGGTCACTGTTCCCGAAATGCTTCCCGACTGAAACTTCTCCCACCTGGCCGGACTCATTTCCCAATACCAGGTCCAGTACAGCCCCTTCCCTAGTTGGACTATCTACAAATTGTTTTAAGAAGCCCTCCTGGATGCTCCTTACAAACTCTGCCCCGTCCAAGCCCCTAACACTAAGTGAGTCCCAGTCAATATTGGGGAAGTTGAAGTCTCCCATCACAACAACCCTATTATTTTTACACCTTTCCAAAATCTGTCTACCTTTCTGCTCCTCTAACTCTCGCTGGCTGTTGGGAGGCCTGTAGTAAACTCCCAACATTGTGACTGCACCCTTCTTATTCCTGATCTCTACCCATATAGCCTCGCTGACCTCTGAGGTGTCCTCCCGTAGTACAGCTGTGATATTCACCCTAACCAGTAGCGCAACTCCACCACCCCTTTTATATCCCCCTCTATCCTGAAATATCTAAATCCTGGAATGTTTAGCTGCCAATCCTGTCCTTCCCTCAACCAGGGGCGGAATTCTCCGCTCCCGGGAAAAATCGTGAGGGCCGTCGTGAACTCGGCCGATTTCCACGACGGCCTCGGATGCCGCTCTTGCCCCCTATTCTCCCTTCCCGGCGGGGCTATGAAGGCGCTCCATAACTCTCGGCCGCGGGGGCGTCATGCCAAGAATGACGCGGCCGGCGCGCCTAATGACGTCAGCCGCGCATGCGCAGGTTGGCCAGCACCAACCTGCGCATGCGCGGCTGACGTCATGACGCTGACGGCACGAACCCGTGCATGCGTGGTGGCCATCTTTCCCCTCAGCCGCCCCGCAAGATGTGGTGGCTTGATCTTGCAGGGCTGCGGAGGGGAAATAGTGCGTCCGATTTGGACGCCGGCCCGATGATCGGTGGGCACCGATCGCGGGCCTGTCCCCTCCCGAGCACAGTCGTGGTGCTCTTTCCTTGCTAGGCCACCTACAAGCCCCAAACGGGCTTCTCACTCCCGTTTCACGACGGCAGCAACCAGGTATGTTTGCCGCCGTCGTGAAACGGCTGCGAGTGGCAGGCCGCTCGGCCCATCCGGGTCAGAGAATCGGCGTTCGCCGTAAAAAACGGCGAGTGGCGATTCTTCCGAGCCGGGGGGGGGGGGGGGGGGGGGGGGGGGGAGAATCGCGGGGGGTGGGGGGGTGAAAGTTATCAGGGGGCCCTCCCGCGATTCTCCCACCCGGCGTGGGGAGCGGAGAATCCGCCCCAGGTCTCTGTAATGGCAACAACGTCATAGTTTCAAGTACCAATCCAAGCCCTAAGTTCATCTGCCTTACCCGTAATACTTCTTGCATTGAAACATATGCACTTTAGGCCACCAGACCCGCTGTTTTCAGCAACATCTCCCTGTCTGCTCTTCCTCAGAGCCATACTGGCCCTATTCCCTAGTTCTCCCTCAATTCTTTCACCTTCTGGCTTATTGCTCTGGTACCTATCCCCCGCCATACTAGTTTAGACCCTCCCGTGTGACACTGGCAAACTTTGCGGCCAGGATATTTATGCCTCTCCAGTTTTGATGCAACCTGACCTTCTTATACAGGTCAGACCTGCCCCAGAAGAGCTCCCAGTGGTCCAGATTGCGGAAACCCTCCCTCCTGCACCAGCTGTTTAGACATGTGTTTCGCTGCTCTATCTTCCTATTTCTAGCCTCACTGGCACGTGGCACAGGGAGTAATCCCTAGATTACAACCCTAAAGATCCTGGCCGGGATTCTCCCCTACCCGGCGGGGCGGGGAGTCCCGGCGGGACGGAGTGGTGTGAACCACTCTGGCGTTGGGCCTCCCCAAAGCTGCGGAATTCTTCGCACCTTTAGGGGCCAAGCCCTCACATTGAGGGGCTAGGCCCGCGCCTGAGTGGTTCCCGCTCCGCTGGCCGGCGCAAAAGGCCTTTAGTGCCCTGCCAGCTGGGGCCGAAAGGCCTTCACTGGCCGACGGAAGTCCGCGCATGCGCCAGTGGGTCAGCGGCTGCTGACGTCATACCGGCGCATGCGCAGGGGAGGGGGTCTCTTCCGCCCCCACTATGGTGAAGGCCATGGCGAGGGCGGAAGAAAAATAATGCCCACACGGCACAGGCCCACCCGCCGATCGGTAGGCCCTGATCGTGGGCAAGGCCACCGTGGGGGCACCCCCGAGGCCAGATCGGCCCGCGCCCCCCCCCCAGGACTACGGAGCCCGCCTGCGCCGCCAATCCCGCCAGCACCAGGGGTGGTTTAAACCACGGCGGCCGGAAAGGCCTGACAGCGGCGGGACTTCGGCCCATCGCGGGCCGGAGAATCACCGCGGGGGGCTCGCTGACCGGCGCGGCGCAATTCCCGCCCCCGCCGAATATCGGGATGCGGAGAATTCGGGACACGGCGGGGGCGGGATTGACGCCGGCCCCGGGCGATTCTCCAACCCCCCGGGGGGTCGGAGAATTCCGCCCCCTGTCTTTTAACTTTCTGCCTAGCTCCCTAACTCCTGCTGCAGGACCTCATGCCCCTTCCTGCCTAAGTCATTAGTACCAATATGTACAACGACCTTTGCCTGTTTGCCCTCACCCTTCAGGATGCACACTACCCGCTCTGAGACATCCTGGACCCTGGCACCAGGGAGGCAACATACAATCCTGGAATCTCTTTCACGTCCACAGAAGTGCCTATCTGTGCCCCTGACTATAGAGACCCCTATGACTATTGCTCTTCTGCGCTTTGACCCTCCCTGCTGAACATCAGAACCAGTCGTGGTGCCACTGCTCTGGCTGCTGCTGTTTTCCCCTGATAGGCTATCCCCCCCCCCCCCCGACAGTATCCAAAGGGGTATACCTGTTTGAGAGGGGGACAACCACGGGGGATTCCTGCACAGACTGCCTGCCCCTTCTCGTGGTTACCCATTTCTCTGCCTGCACCTTGGGTGTGACCACATTTATATAACTGCTATCTATGACGCTTTCCGCCACCTGCATGTTCCTACGTGCATCCAACTGCTGCTCCAACCATACCATATGGTCTGTGAGGAGCTCCAGTTGGCTGCACTTTCTGCAGATTAAGCCATCTGGGATGTTGGAAGCCTCCCAGACCTGTCACATCTCACAGTCAGAGCACTGCACCCCTCTAATTGACATTGCGTCAATTAATTAATGTTGTGAAAGTAGTGAGTGCCTGGCAGATGTTTGCTGTGGACCTGAAATGATGCAGAGTCTAAAAAGAAAACAGACAACTGTGCCAGAGAAAACCATCTCAAGTCTAGAAGGCAGAAGTACCAAAATTATAGCTTGAACTTCAGAAAGACATCAACTGGAAGTCATCCCAGTGCATCAAAAATCCTTATCCTTTTATTTTATTAATGTTTTCTTTCCCTCTCAGCCATCCTTTCCCTCCGTTGTTTGTTTGTGCATGCAGAGAGTGGGGGTCTCGCCGCAATTGAGAGCAGAAATGAGTCACAGTTAGTGGAGGGTGATAGGTAGGACTTCTCACAGCAGTGGTGGGAATCCATGACCCAAACGGAAATTCTGTCGGCGGTTTAAAGGGTCATCAGTCAACAAATGAGGTGCGTTGACAAGAGCTGAGGCATTAGCCCAGAAGATGTCTTTGTTTTAATCAATTTTTTACAGGGTGTGGGCTTTGCTGGCCAGGCCAGCATTTATTGGCCAACCCTAATTTCCCTTGAGAAGGTGGTGGTGAGCTGCCTTCTTGTATTGCTGCAGTCCATGTGATGTAGACACACCTACTGTGCTATTAGGGAGAGATGACCCGGTGAGAGTGAAGGAACGACAATATATTTCCAAGTCAGGATCATGAGGTACTAAATACAGAACCTCCAGGTGGTGGTGTTCCCATGTATCTGCTGCTCTTGTCCTTCTAGGTGGTAGTGGTCGTGGGTTTGAATGGTGCTACCTAAGGAGCCTTGCTGAGTTTCTACAGTGCATCGTGTAGATTGTGCACACAGCTGCTATGTGCATTGGTGGTGGAGGAAGTCAATGCTTGTGGAAGGGGTAACAATCAATCGAGCTGCTCTGGGTGGAATTGTGTCAAGAAACCAACAACTTAAGGGAATTGCTGTTGCTCTGTCTGGAAGCACAGCAGACAGGTGCTTGGGTGCTGTGGGGTGCAACAATATCACTTGAATGACACATATTTAGAGGAATGAATAATGTGTTAATGGTGTCATCACTGTAGTGGGAGGTTTCTGAAATCTCCCACAGATGCTCAGTTTGGGTTCCATCAGGGTCACACCTGACCTTATTTCAGCCTTGATTCCAACATGGATAAAAGAGCAGAATGGAAGGGTGAGATGAGAATGACGGCCCTTAACATCAAGGCAGTATTTAACTGAGTATGGCTTCAAGGGGTCCTTGCTGAACTGGAGCAATGGCATTCAGTGGGGAAACTCTCCACTGGTTGTAGTCATACCTAGCACAAAGGAAGATAGTTATGGTGGTTGAAGGTTAAGCATCTCAGCTCCAGGACATCACTGCAGGAGTTCCTCAGGGCCGTGTCCTCGGCCCAAGCATCTTCAGCTGCTTCATTAATAGCCTTACTTCCACCATAAGGTCAGAAGTGGGGATGATCACTGGTTATTGCACAATGTTCACCACCATTCGTGACTCCTCAGATACTGAAGCTGTTCATGTTGAAATGCAGCAAGACCGGGACGATATCCATTGGGCTTATTAAGGAGGGAGGTCAATGAATAGTGTTTATTAGCCACCCGGGAATCGGCGGGAGCGGGAATCACGCCCCGCCGATCGGCGGGCCCCCCACGGCGATTCTCCAGCCTGCGATGGGCCGAAGTCCCGCCGCTGACAGGCCTCTCCCGCCGACATGGTTTAAACCACCTCTCCCGCCGACATGGTTTAAACCACCTCTGGTGCCGGCGGGATTGGCGGCGCGAGCATTCCCTCGGGGTCCTGGAGGGGGGGGGGGGGGCACGGGGCGATCAGACCCTGGGGGGGTGCCCCCACGGTGGCCTGGCCCGCGATCGGGGCTCACCGATCAGCGGGCGGGCCAGTGCCGTGGGGGCACTCTTTTTCTTCCGCCGCCGCCATGGCCTCCACCATGGCAGAGGCGGAAGAGACCTCCCCCACCGCGCATGCGCCGGTGAGGCCTTTCGGCCAGCCCCGATGCTGGGCGGCGTAGTGCCAAAGGCCATTGGCGCCGGTTTGGGCACGAGTCGGCGTAGTGGAAACCACTCCGGTGCGGGCCTAGCCCCTAAAGGTGCAGAGAATTCCGCACCTTTGGGGAGGCCCGACGCCGGAGTGGTTGGTGCCACTCCGCTACGCCGGGACTCCTCGCCCCGCCGGGTAGGGGAGAACCCCGGCCATGGTTACCCTTTAGACCACAAGTTACCCTTTAGACCACAAGTAAAGTCTTTTGTTCTCACAGTAGGATAGTAAAAGAAGAAATTAATAGTATTTAAAGCTTGCAGACTTATCTGAGGACAAGGGGGAAACTAAAACAATCCAGTTGAAACAGCCTTTGGAAGACACCCAAGGGTTCTAACAGGAGCCAGATGTGTTCTGGAAAGCACGAATTAATCAGTGCAATTGGGGTGTAGAATGGATTGAAAGCTTTATCGTTTTTATTATTCTTCTTGTTTAATTGTGAGTTGAGATAGTAATTAAGGGTATTGTATTTTCTGCATTGGGTAGTATTGTTTAAGGGGTAATTGTAACTATTTTCGATGGTGATGTTAACGAGTTTAACATTGTGTTTGAAAATACCGAATCAATATTTCTTCATGCAATCTTTCCTGGAGTGAAGTATTCTTTCTGCACAGTCTGACAAAATAAACTAAAATATTGGGGTTACGGTCCAGTATCCAGGCCACTGTTGGGGTCTGACCTGGAATTGTAACAAAGGGGTCTTAGCAAATTTTGGAACTTATTTCGTGCAGCATAATCATAGAATTCCTACAACGCAGAAAGAGGCCATTTGGACGCTCGGAGAGAGCACCCCATCCTAATCCTGCAACCCCGTAGTCCCATTTAACCAGCACATCCTTGGACACAAAGGGCCAATTTAGCATGGCCAATCCACCTAACCTGTACATCTTTGGACTGCGGGAGTAAACCGGTGCACCCAGAGGAAACCCATGCAGACAGAGGGAGAAACAGCTAATGCCAAACAGTCGCCCAAGACTGGAATTGAACTCTGGCACTGAGAGGCAGCCCTGCTAAACACAGTGCCACCATGACATATGTTACAACAGTAGAGGATAATTCCAGATGATTGACATCCATATGCTGATGTGGCAATAGGACACAAATAATGCTGACTGAAAGCTTACATAGTGAGACAACTCAGGACAATGATCAACAACTTGTATTCAGTCAAATTGGTTTGTAGTGCTTGAGCAACTTGTTTTCAAGACACCACCTTTGAGAAGTCAGGCTGAAGGTCAACAACATGTTTCCTAGTTTAATCTATAGTTGCAGACACATCTAACTGTTCTAATAACAAAGAAAGAGATGGGGAAAGAGTCATTGAAAGATAAGGGTATATATAATTCACTCTGCCTGGGTACGCATCTGCACTAGTTTAATGTACTGTTTGAATTGGACAATGCTCAAATGTAAACAATGTCCTTTCCTACATGAACTGCAATATACAAATTTTACTTGATACTTTTTGTTGGGCAGAGTCAGCTCTGGAGGTTGTGCTCTCCCAACGCATTGGCTAATAAATGATCGTTCTGTGCCTGAATCTCTTCCAGTTATTTCATATAATAAAGAAACACAACAACAGCTGAAAAGTGGCATGTAACATTTGTGCCATACATGTGCCAGGCAATGGCCATCTCCAACCATAGAAGATCTAAGCATCGCTACTTGACATTCAACGGCATCACCATCACTGAATCCCTCACTATCAATGTCCTGGGGGTTATCATTGACCAGAAACTGAAGTGGACCAGTCATATAAATACTGTTGCAACTGGAGCTCCCTCCCTAACAGTAACTTACCTCCTGACTCCCCAAAGCCTGCCCACGAACTACAAGGCACAATTCTGGGGTGTAATGGAATACTCTCCACTTGCCTGGATGATGGCAGTTCCAAGAACACTCAAGAAGCTTTTTACCAAAGGGCAGCACGGTGGTACAGTGGTTAGCATTGCTGCTTCACGGCGCAAAGAACCCAGGCTAGATTCTGGCCCCGGGTCACTGTCCATGTGGAGTTTGCACATTCTCCCCGTGTCGGTATGGATCTCAACTCCACAACCTGAAGATGTGCAGGGTAGGTGGACGGGCCATGCAAAATTGCCCCTTAATTGGAAAAACTGTCTTAAAAAGTTCAACACCATCCAGGACAAAGCAGCCCGCTTGATTGCTTCCCCTTCCACAAACATTCAATCCCTCCACCACCAATGAACAGTGGCAGCCATGTGTACCATCTACAAGATGCACTGCAGTAACTCACTGAGTTCCTTTGACAGCACCTTCAAATCCCACGACCACTACCATCTAGAAGGGCAAGATCAGCAGATACCTGGGAACCCCACCACCTGCAGTCTCCGCTCCAAGTCACTCACCACCCTGATTTGGAAATGTGCCACCGTTCCTTCACTGTGGCTGGTTTAAAATCCTGGAGCTCCCTCCCTAACAGCACCATGGGTGTTCCTACACCTCAGGGGCTGCAGCAGTTTCAGAAGGCAGCTCACCATCGTCTTCTGAAGGGCAACAAAGGATGGGCAATAAATGCTGGCCTAGGCAGCAATGCCCACATTCTGTAAATAAATAATTTTTAAAAACGTCCACCATAGAAGATGAGGACCCAAAATGCTCTGAGTAGGTTGATAGCAGCTCCAATCATGATATTCCAGCAGCAGAAAGGAAAAGACTAGTTAGACCTCAGCTATAGTATTGTGTATAGCTCTGGGTGTCACACTTTAGACAGGATGTGAACGAAATGGAGAGAGTGCAGAAGAGCTTTGCAAAAATGGTCTGGGGACGAGAAACATGAGTAATGACAAGGGATAGGAAAGGTTGGGACTTTTTTCCATAGAGCAAAGAAGGCTAAGAGGAGATTTGATCGAGATGTTCAAAATCATGAGGGGGCTGGACAGCGTTGATAGAGAGAAACTGGCCGGGACTCTCGTACCCTGCGCCGTGTTGGACAAACCCTGGGGGAGGAGCAAATCCCTCTGCCCCGATGCCAGCTGCCCTATTCTCCGGGCCCCAATGGGCCCAGGGGCCGTCCAGTTTTGGCCAGTTCCCCGGCGTGAATTACTCACCTCACGCACTGCAGGACCTGGCAGGTAAGTGTGCGGGGGCGTTCCTGGAGGGGGGGGGAAACCGACCCCGAAGGGTGGAAACCGACCCTGGAGGGGGCCCCCACAGTGGCCTGGCCCACGATTGGAGCCTACTGATCCTGCGGGCGGGCTGTTTCCATGGGGGCCTTCTTTCCTCCGCGCCAGTCCCCTGTAGGGCTCCGCCATATTGTCCGGGGGCCAGCGCAGAGAAGAGAACCCCCGCGCATGCGCGAGCTCACACCAGCCGTTCCGCGCATGCGCGACTTCGCGCCGGCCCTTCGTCGCCAGTTGGAGTGGTGCCAACCACTCCGATGTCAACCTAGCCCCCAAAATTCTGGAGAGTTCCTCACTTTCGGGGGCTGTTGACACCGGAGTAGTTGGCACCGGTTTTCCTGCCGGAGAGGGGACTTAGTCCCCAGAAGGGAGAATCCTGCCACTGTTCCTGCTTGCAAAACGATCAAGAATGAGAGGGCATATATTTAAAGTGATTTACAAAAGAAGCATTTGTGATGTGAGAAAAAGCCGTGTCTGGAATGCACTGCCTGGAAGTGTGGTGGAGGCAGATTCAATTGAGGCATTCAAGAAGGCATTGGATGATTACTTGAATAGAAAAATGGGCCTGGGTTTGACTCCGGTCCCGGGTGACTGTCTGTGAGGAGTTTGCACATTCTCCCCTTGACTGCGTGGGTCACACCCCCACAACTCAAAAGATGTGTAGGCGCTGTGGATTGGCCACACCAAATTGCCCCTTAATTGGAAAAAATAATTGGGTATTCTAAATTCATTAAAAAATAGAAAAAGAAAGAAAACCGTATACAAGAGTTCGGGGGAAAGGCAGGGGACTGGCACTAAGTTATAATGCACATCTGGAGAGCAGGTGCAGACACAATGGGCAAAATGGCCTCCTCCCAAGCTGTAACAATGATGTGATTCTGTGAAGAGGTGCTGGAGCTAGCAGTCGACCAAGGTGGATGATCCAGTGGGTGTTGTGAAGCCAGGTTCCTCTCGCAGAGGGTGGTGGATCTCACCTGGATGGAGTTGAGTTTGGAGGTGTGGCTAAAGGTCTACTTTACAGATTCTCATAGCTCCTCGAGTGCACTTTCTGATTGGGGATCAAAATCTGGTACAATTCTAAGTTTTACAGTTCACAGATTGCCTACATTAGGAATAGATAACTTGGAATGATGTTAAGGTCATTTCTTAAGTTTAACAAGAGTGATTGCTTGTGTGTGATGCATTAGCTAATTAGATACAATAAACATACAGCCTGTGACAGTTGAGAGCATTTTACTGTTCACAGAGGATGAACAGAAAGATGATGCAGAATCTTTTGGTGTCTGTAGCTCATGGCAGTGGCATTCTGCCCTCTAGCTGAAGTGTTGGGAAACTCTTTTCCCAGTCTTCCTGCATCTTCCCAGGTCCATCTCCCATCTAAAGAGCTGTCTGACAGAACTGCCTCCGGTCTCCAAGCACCCATATATGCTAATTTCCAGGGTAGTTTACCCTTTGTCAATCACTTGTTCAAACTCTTCTAACCAATGAATACAGGGTAGATGTCAAAGGTGACAGGGTGATCAGCTGACCCTTCATCCATCACTTTAGTTTGCAGCCATCCTATAGTTTACCACTTGTTAGCCCATGCCAGACACCAATGTCGATAATAATGAACTACACACTGTCCTATCGACTTAGGAACGTCAATAGGCAAGTCTGGTTAAGGAGACCCTAACATTTCTCGGGACTGTTGATGTGTTTCTTTCCAGAGAGAGAAATAAAAGTATTTCTCTGTCAAGATGGCCTGATGCTATGCCTCCCAATTCCATAAGAATTCCATACTTATTTTGAAAAGTATAATTTCACAAAGCTTCCATTTCTTACACGAGCACCACACAAGCACCTGATCAGGTGTGAAAGGCTGAGACAGCCGAGACCACTGACACTTGGCCAAATGTGGGAGGTGTTGAGACCCTGGTGGTGAGATCCATGTGATGCACGTGGTGAAACTGAAGCTAATGACGAGCTTCAGAAATTGTCTGTAAGTCGACAGATGCTGAATGTACAGTGTGAGGTGTGTGAAGAACTGGCGGATATTCCAAAGGGTATGAGCACCCTGGCATCGAGGCCATCAGCACTGTGGTCTACCACCTATCTGTGCACATGGCACCCTCCATTGAAAGATTGGTGACTCTTGTGGAGAGCCAGATTCAGCAAAGCAGTGAGGGAAGGCTGGTGGTATACCCAAACCTGCAAACCATCGCCTTGTCCCTGAGCTCAAGGGAGCTTTGGCCGGGCAAGAGTGGACAAGGCATCAGGTCCTCATCCTTCTCGGGTGAACAAGGACTTACAAGTGTGCTTCATAACAGGTGGGACAGTAAGTTACAATGAGGAATTAAGGACCTTACAAATGGATATAGATAGGTTAGGAGAGTGGGCCAAAATGTGGCAGATGGAGTTTAACGTTGATTAGTGTGAGGTCATGTATTTTGGTTGAAAAATGGAAAGGCAACTTATTATCTAAATGGGGGGAGACTTTGGGGTGCTCTGATGCAGAGGGATCTGGGTGTCCTTGTGCATTAATCACAGAAAATGAGCATGCGGGTGCAGCAGATAGTAAGGAAAGCAAATGGAATGTTGGTATTTATAGCAAAAGGAATTGAGTATAAAAGTAAGCAAGTCTTGTTGCAACTATACAAGGCATTGATAAGACCGCACCTGGAGTTATCTACACAGTTTTGGTCCCTTATTTGAGGAAAGATGGAGTGGTATTGGAGGCAATTCAGAGGAGGTTCACTAGATTGATTCCAAAGGTGAGGGGTTGGATTCTCTGATCCTGTAGCTATGACCGCAGGATCCATCTAGTCTTGAGACCAGAAAGTCAGCGCCACCCCCACACCAATCCTCGGCCTGGTGGGGGCTAACAGCCGTGCAGCGTAAAGCACTCAGCTTTAACTGCGGATACGGTCTTGGAATGGCCAGGATGGGATCAGCCATGTCCACATTGAGGATGTTGGCTCGGGAGGCTAAATGGCCAACTCCCGCCCCTAGGTCATGTGTTCTAGGGAGAAGATGGTCTGGCTGATTTTGCAATCCAGCTCTTGGTCTGTAACACTGCAGGAAGCAGAAGCGGAACATATCAGCCATGATAGAATGGTGGAGCAGACTCAATGGGCCAAATGGCCTAATTCAGTGCCTATATTTTATGAACTTATGAACTCATACCGACAATTGAACAATAGTAGTTGCTCTCTGGGGATTGCTCTCAGGGTGCTCGTGACGCAGACACCAGTTCCTCCACTTCCTCTGCCAGTGAAACCAGCACTTCAGGGCACCTTGGCAACAGAGAAATCACACTGAGTTCAGGTGCTCTCAAAGTCTCAGATTACCAAAGCTGGGATGACGTTGCCTGGGATGAATTTGCCTGGGTTGGCAACGTCACCCCAGGCAACAAGGCAGCAATCTCAGCAGCCTGTCTCACAGAGGGAACACCTTGAAACAAAGTAAGACAACACTTGAAATGCCCTCAGGAACCATGGGTGTAACATGTTTGTGAATGTCTTATCTAAGTTATTGGGATGCCTTTATTGCATGTCTCTCTTTGATTCTGACCCTCCCAATGCAATGAAGTGGTCAGCATGGTCAGATATGTGTGTGGAAGGTTACAGGCCAGGGACCAGGTGGGAGTGAGCTGTGTGCTGATGGGTGGGACCATTGCTGAAGCACTGTGCATTTAAGGTTGAGTGAATCTGTGTTGTTATTAGACAGTTGAGGTTGCAGTGTGTCAGTGATGAGGGTCCGCCATGTACCAGATGGCTGGTGTGACAGAGCTCATGCGAAGCGTATTATGATTATGGGCTCCAAACTCTCCTTGTCACCTAAATCTTGAGGCCTTTCAAGCGATCTATGAGGCTTATCTAGATATTGCGGCTACTCTTCGGATTTTTTATTGCCATCCTCCTCAGAGGTCTCAGAGTCCATGATAACATCTGAGGTCAGGACCTCTTTTTTCTGTAGCACCAGGTTGTGCAAGGTGCATCATACAACCACTGTCAGGGAAATAATTGATGCGGTATACAGCAAGGTGCCACTCCGTTGATCCAGGTATCTAAATATTATGTTGAGCAGACTCATGGTCTGTTTAATTATTGTCCGGTGGTTGTGTGGTCCACGTTGTAGCACTCCTCAACATCACTCTATGGATTGCTCACCAGTGTCATTAACCATCTCTTTGGTGGGAAATCAGCTGAATAGGACAGTAAGTGGGATAGTCAACGGTTTCCTTTGCCATGTTTGGCCTGTTGCCATGAGTCATCAAGGGGCCAACAGGACCATGTGTGTCATTGTCATTTCTGATGCCGAAATCAATGTAAGGTGGTCCACTCTTGTTCCTTTATCGAGTCACATCAAGTATAGAAACTAAGTGCCAGAATCTAACAAGGCCTCAATGAAAAATAGCGGGAACGGGAAAAATAATGTCAAAAAGACAAGACCTTAACATGCCTTAACATGCAGAGCATTCACAATAAAGTGAATGAATTAATTGGGGGAAGAAATGTAAATGGATGTGATACAGTTGGGATTACAGAGACATGGCCGTAGGGTGACCAGGGATGTGAAGTGAACATCCAGGAGTATTCAGCACTTAGGAAGAACAGACAAAAAGGAGAAGGCAGTGAAGTTGCATTACTGGCTAAAGAGGAAATTAATGCAATAGTGAGGAAAGATCTTGGCCAGGATTCTCTGGTCCGCCAGCAGCATTTTTTCAGGAATGGTGCGCCCCCACCGGTAGCAGGATTCTTTGTTCCCGCATCCGGCAATGGAGTTTTCCATTGTGACCACCTCACGCCATAGGGAAACGCGCGGGCATGGGTGCACTGCCGGCAGACGGTAGAACCCCGCCGATGGAGAATTCCGCTGCTTAGCTTTGATGATGTGAAATCTGTATGGGTAGAGCTGGCAAATACTAAGAGGCAAAAAAAAGTTACTGGGGGTTGCATAAAGACCCCCAAACTGTGCTAGTTATGTTGGGAATGGCATTAAACAGGACATTAGAGACACATAAAATAAAGGGATATCTGTAATGATGGGTGACTTTAATCTGCAAACAAATTAGGCAAATCAAATTAGTACCAACATCATAGATGAGGAATTCCGGGAGTGTATACAGGATGGTTTTCTGGACTTTTATATTGTAAAACAGGCCTTCCTAGACTGGGTATTGTGTAATGAGAAAGGACTAATTGACAATCTAGTTGTGCAAGGCCCCTTGGGCATTAGCGACCATAATATGGTGGAATTCTTCATCAAGATGGAGAAAGATGTAGTTGATTCTGAGTCCAGGGTCCTGAATCTAAATAAAGGAAACTGATGATTTGAAGTGCGAGTTGGCTACAATGGATTAGGGAATGTTACTTAAAGGGATAATGGTGGATAAGCAATGCAAAAATTCAAAGAGAGCATGGGTAAACTGCAACAGTTGTTCATTCATGTCTGCACAAAAAAAACTGAAAAGGTGGCCAAACGATGCTTTACAAGGCAAATTACATATAGTATTAGGCCCAAGGAAGTGGCATACAAATTGGTCGGAAAAAGCAGCAGATTCGAGGATTGGAAGCAGTTTGGAATTCAGCAAAGAAGGACATCAGGATTGATTAAGAATTCAAAAATAGCGAGGCCTCGGTGGAGGAACTGAAAGGTAAATGGGAAGAGGAGCTGGGTGAGAGGTTGAGGGGGGGACATGGGCGGATGCCCTGGAGAGAGTGAATTCCTCCTCTTCCTGTGCGAGGCTTAGCCTCATACAGTTCAAGTTGCTACATAGGGCTCACATGACCGGGACGAGGATGAGTAGGTTTTTCAGGGGCGAAGACAGGTGTGCTAGGTGCTCGGGGAGTCCAGCGAACCACGGCCATATGTTTTGGGCGTGCCCAACGTTGGGGGAGTTTTGGAAGGGGGTAGCAAAGACGGTGTCGAGGGTGGTGGGATCCAGGGTCGAGCCAGGCTGGGGACTCGCAATTTTTGGGGTGGCAGTGGAGCTGGGAGTGCAGGAGGCGATAGAGGCCGGGATCCTGGCCTTTGCGTCCCTAGTAGCCCGGCGGAGGATCTTGCTCCAGTGGAAGGATGCGAGGCCCCCAAGCGTGGAGGCCTGGATCTCGGATATGGCAGGGTTCATTAAATTGGAGAGGGTGAAATTTGCCCTGAGGGGATCAGTACAAGGGTTTTTCAGGTGGTGGCAGCCCTTTCTGGACTTCCTGGCGGAACGGTAGGGAAATAGGCTGACAGCAGCAGCAACCCGGGGGGGGGGGGGAGGGGGCTAAGGACGGGGGGAGGGAGAACTGTACACACATGGGTTTGTGGAGGGTGCTATCTCTCTCCCTTGTCTTTTTTTCTTTTTCTCTTTTCTCTGTCTTTTGGTTTCTGTTTTGTTTTTTTTTGTTTTTTTTGTTCCTTTTGTTTGAAGTTGCTCTTGCAGCTGGGGGGAACTGTTTACGGGGTGTTACCGCGGGTGTACGTTAATAGAGTTATGATGTTTATATTTTGTATTTTGTAAAAACTTCAATAAAAATTATTTATAAAAAAAAGAATTCAAAAATAGAATTTGAGAGTAACTTGGGGGGGGAACATAAAAACTGACTGTTAAAGCTTCTATAGATGTGTGAAGAGAAAAAGATTGGTGAAGACAAATGTAGGTCCCTTACAGTCAAAAACTGGAGTATTTATATTGGGGAATAAAGAAAGACTGACCAGCTAATTAAATATTTTAATTCTGTCTTCACAAAGGAGGACACAAAAAATGTACCATGTTGGGGAACAGAGGGTTTAGTGAAAGGATGGAACTGAAGGAAATCAGTAATAGTGGGGAAATAGTGCTGGGAACATTGATGTGATTGAAGGTCAATAAATCCCCAGGGCCTGATAATATACATCCCAGAGCACTTAAGGAAGTGACCCTAAAAATAATGGATGCTTAGGTGGTCATCGTGGAAGAATCTCTTGCCTCTGGAACAGTTCCTACAAATTGGAGGTTGCTAATGAAACCCCACTATTAAAAAAAGGTATGGAGAGAGAAGAAGGGAATTTTAAACCAGTTAGCCTGACATTGGTAGTGGGGGAAATGCTAGAGTACATTATCAAAGATTTAGTAGCAGAGCACTTGGGAAACAATGGCAGGATCGGACAGAGACAGCATGGATTTATGAACGATAATTAATGCTTGACAAATCTACTGGAATTATTTGAAGATGTAACTAATAGAGTTGACAAGGGGGAGCCAACGGATGTGGTTTATTTGGACTCTCAGAAATCTTTCAACAAATTTCCACGTGACTGAGTAGCGCGGAAAATTGAAGTTCATGGGATTTGGGGTAGTGTATTGAAACAGGTAGAAAACCTGCTGGCAGACAGGAAACAAAGAATAGGAATAAAGGAGTATTTTTCAAAATGGCAGGAAGGATGTTCTTGGCATACATAGAACATACAGCATACAATGCAGAAGGAGGCCATTCGGCCCATCGAGTCTGCACTGACCCACTTACCCCCTATCCCAGTAACCCAATAACCCCATCTAACCTTTTGGACATTAAGGGCAATTTATCAAGTCCAATCCACCTACCCTACACATCTTTGGGCTGTGGGAGGAAACCGGAGCACCCGGAGGAAACCCACGCAGACACGGGGAGCACAGACAGTGACCCAGCGGGGGATACGAACCTGGGACCCTGGCGCTGTGAAGCCACAGCACTAGCCACTTGTGCTACTGTGCTGCCCGTGTGCTACCGTGTACAGGGAATGCAGCGAAGATTTACCACACTGTTTCCTGAAATGGCGTGACTGGCATCTGAGGAAAGATTGAGTCGGTTAAGATTATATTTGCTGGAGTTCAGAAGAATTAGAAGGGGACCTCACAGAAATGTATAAAACGAGACAGGTACATGCAGGTGGCACAGTGGCACAGCGGCGGTATGGTGGCACAGAGGTTAGCACTGGTGCATCACAGCGCCAGAGACCTTGGTTCAATTCCGGCCTTGGGTGCCTGTCTGTGTGGAGTTGGCACATTCTCCACATGTTTGCTTGGGTTTCCTCTGGTTGCACTAGTTTCCTCCCACAGTCCAAATCAGAGCAGGTGAGGTGGATTGGCCATGATAAATTGCCCCTTAGTGTCCCGGGATGTGCAGGCTAGGTGCTATATAGGGATAGGTTGGGGGAGTGACCTGAGGTAAGGTACTCTTTCAGATGATGGGCCTCCTTCTTCTCTGTGAGGATACTATGGTTGTATGATTCTTTGGTTCTATGGAAGGATGTTCCTGATGATGGGGGAGCCCAGAACCAGTGATCACAGTCTGAGGATAGGGGAAATCATTCCGAACAGAGGCGAAGAGGAATATCTGCACTCAGATCGAGGTGAGCCTGTGGAATTTGCTACCACAGAAAGTAGTTGAGATCAAAACATTGTGGGCGGGATTCTCCATTCCTGAGAAAAACTGTTGACGTTGGAGCAGGATTCATTGAATTCCACAACAACAAAACTGGAGCCTAACCTCAACCGATTCAGTGACTGTGGGAGGGTTAGTACCAGCGCCATGCAGAACACAATTGATTCCAGTGAGAAATGAAGCGGGATTCTACCTGTCTGTGATTGACACTCAGGAGGCTGACAAGCTGCAGCTGCATATACACATTACACTCCCCACACACACTCATCCCAGCCAACAAGATGGCATTGGTTGAGCTGGAGTGTGCTGATGGGTCGGCTGGGTGCCCTGAGGATACCCATGCGACTCATGGCACAATGGGCAGTCAGCGGCATGCGTAGCTGCATGGCTGCTTTGCAGGCCACGGAAATGGTGCTCCGTGCCCGTCCACCCTGACCCCACAACCCACTTCCTGGCCATTCCCGCTACTCCATGCGGTTCTCGCAGAAGCTCTTTCCAAGGGCTGGTGCAGACAGGGTGAGTCGAATGACCTCCTTCTGCACTGTAAATTCTATGAATGCAAGGACAGTAAACGGCATTTGCCTATCATTAGCAAGCACGACTCAGTATTCTCTGGGACCTCCGCAATTCTTCGCCTTCGATGCGACTGAGAATTGCGATTTGGAGTGAAATCGGCACTCGCAGCGATTTCAGCGCCGGAACCGATTCTCTGCCCAATCGCTTTCCACGATTCTGGGGTTGGCCGACGGAGAATCCGGCCCTGTATGTTTTCAAGAAGGAGTTTGATATAGCTCTTGGGGCTAAAGGGATCAAAGGATATGGGGGGAAGCCAGTGCAGACGGTACCGGCTCGATGTGATCAGGAATCTTTCAGCGACGTTTGCCGACCCAGATTCCATCAATATATCTGAGGTGTAACAGGAGCCCTGTTTGGATGGTTGTGACTACAGTAAACATCAGTACATCTCTACCATCATCAGCGAGGTAAGTGGCTGAAGGGGTACAGTCATTACACTGGCAATAGTCAGTCTGAGAATTGGTTGTGAGGGTAACTGATCTATTTTCATTTTTTTTTTAAAGATGCAGGTGCCTTTTGTCATGTGAAAGTACCTTTGAGAAGTGGGTGTTTATAAATGGGTGTGTATATAAATATCTGTAGGGAGAGTACCTTTAAGAAATGAGTGTTTACTGCTGCAGTGCTGTTCAAGAGTGGATGGAGCTGGGCTGCCTGTCAGCTTTTTACATTTGTTTTAGGCTGTTTGCTGCAGGTTGTGTTTTAGTTTTGTTTTCAGAGCTGGATAACTGCAGTCACAGCCAGAAGGTGTATGAATCTCTCTCTGTAATCTAAAGACTGTAAATTGATCCTAGTGATTTAAAACAAATAACAGCAGTGGCTTTAACCTGATGTGCTTCTGGTAAAATGTGTTTTAAGTCTTATGGATGTTAAAAAGAAAGCTTAAAGGATTACTTAGTGTTGTATTCTTTGGGGGTTGTATTTGAGTTAATGGTTGCTAAGATGTTCACTGTATGTTTTAAAAGGTTAACTTGAGTTCATGGGATAAACATTGTTTTGCTTGAAAAAATACTTTTCCATTTCTGCTGTACCACACCTGTAGATTGGACCGTGTGCTCCCAATACCGCAGTCTATTAAAAGTTGTGGGTCAGGTGAACTCCATGATACATTTTGGGGTTCTCTAAAACCTGGCCCATAACACTTTTAATCCAAAATGATCAGATAAATAGACCTGAATCTCTCCCTTGCACAACCTGGAGCCCGATATATTTTAACATTTGACTTTAGTGTTTTGGTGATTCCTGAGCATTAGGGATTTGAAATTTAACTCCAGTCTCTAACTGCTTTCCCCTTGTTATCAATCATGGCTGTCAGCCAAGTAAAAACCTGTGGAATAAATAAGATGGATGCAAAGCTACTGGAAACGAGAGTGGTGGTGTGCAGTTGTTTTTATAACTTGAAGGAATGGTGGCTGAAGGAAAATGGAATGAGGCCTTACATGCTGAATTTAGGAAGTTAGGAGCTAAACTAAAAAAGGAGGACTTCAAAGGTAGTAATCTCGGGATTGCTACCAGTGCCACATGATAATTGGAGTAGGGATGACAGGATAGACAGGATGAATGTGTAGCTTGAGAGATGGTGCAGGAGGGAGGAATTCAGACTTTTGGGACATTGGAACCGCTTCTAGGAGAGGAGGGACCATTACAAATGGATGGTCTGCACCTGGGCAGGACTGGAACCAATGTCCTTGGGGGGTTGTTTGCTAGCACTGTTGGAGAGGGGTCAAACTAATGTGGCAGGGGGATGGGAACCAATGCAGGAAGTTGGATGGTAATAAATAGAGGATAGAAACATAAGTCAGTGAGGAGAAAAGTGGAAGGCAGAGAAACAGATTGAGTTGTATTTATTTCAATGCAAGAGGCCTGATGGGCAAGGCAACTGAACTCAGGGCATGAATGGGTACATTGGACTGGCATACAAAAGCTATTACCGAAACATGGCTAAGGGAGGGGCAGGCCTGGCAGCTCAATGTTCCAGGGTACAGATGCTGTAGGAAAGATAGAACTGGAGGTAAGAGTGGAGGGGGAGTTGCGGTTTTGGTGAAGAACAGTATCATGGCAGTACAGAGAGAGGATATATCCGAGGGTTCGCTCACTGAGTCCATATGGGTATAACTGAAAAATAAGAAGGGTAAGATCACTTTGATAGGACTGTACTATAGGTCCCCAAAGAGTCAGTGGGATATTGAGGAGCAAATATGTATCATGAGAATGTCACTTTAAGAAATGTTTATCTGCTCAAGTGGCTGCAGTGATGTCAGAGTGTGGGTGGAGCTGAGCTCTGGCTCTGCTTCTTAGTTTCACTTTTAACGAAAAGTTTCATTTTAGTTTTGGAGAAGCTACAATCACAGCAGGATGTGTGTGAATCTCTGCAAGCTTATGAATGTCCATTTGGTGATTTCAATGTGGTAACTGTTCTCAGTAGTGAAGTTAAACCGGATGTCTTTCTGTACAAAGGGTTCTGTTGTCTTATGGATGTTAAAAGGAAAGTTTAAGGATTACTTAGAATGTTGTATTCTTTGGGGGTGTATTTGAATTGATGGTTGCTAAGATGTTCACTGTATGTTTTAAAAAGGTTAACTGAGTTCATAGAATAAACATTGGTTTGCTTGAAAAATTACTTTTACATTTCTGCTGCACCACACCTGTAGAGTGGGCCGTGTGCTCCCCATACCACAATCTAGTAGAAGTCATGGGTCAGGTAGCACCATGATACAGTTTGGGGTTCTCTAAACCCTGGCCCATAACAAATGTAAAGGGATTAGAGATAGCTGCCGTAAACATAGGATGGTAATAGTTGGGGACGTTAGCTTTCCCAACATTAACTGGGACAACCAAAGCACTAGGCGTTTTGATGGAGAGAAATTTGTTGAGTGTATTCAGGAATAATTCCTCATTCAACATGTGGATGACCTGACGAGAGAGGGGGCAAAACTTGACCTCCTCTTGGGGAATAAGGAAGGGGAAGTGGTGGAAGTTAGTGAGGGATCACTTTGGGACCAGTGACCATAATTCCATTAATTTTAAGATAGCTATGGAGGGTGATAGTTCTGGCCTAAAAATTAATATTCTAAATTGGGGCAAGGCCAATTTCGAGGGTATTAGGCGGGAGCTTTCAAAAGTTGATTGGGGGTACCTGTTTACAGACAATGGAACAGCTGGTAAGTGGGAGTCTTTCGAAAAGGTGTTAACTAGGGTTCAGGGTGAGCACATTCCTCTTAGAGGGAAGGGTAAGGCTGGTAGACGTAGGGAACCCTGGATGACTCGGGATATTGAAGCCATAGTCAAAAGGAAGAAGGAGGCATATGACATGTATAGGCAGCTGGGATCAAGTGGATCCCTTGAAGTGTATACAGCTTGTCAGAGCAGAGATAAGAGAGAAATCAGGAGGGCAAAAAGGGGACATGAGACTGTCTTGGCAGATAAGGCAAAGGAAAATCCAAAAAGCTTTTACAGATACATGAAGGGTAAAAACGTTGTAATTGAAAATAGGGGGAATTCTAAGAATAGTGGTGAGTTTTAACTTTAACGTGATGAGGGAGAGGGTAGGACCTCTTAAGGATTAACAGGGTCATCTATCTGCAGATCCAGGGATGAGAGAGGTCCAAAATGAATATTTCTCATCAGTATTTACAGTTGAGAAAGGCACGAAAGTTAGGAAAATTGGGGAAATAAAATGTGATGGCTTGAGGAGTGTACACAATACAGAGAAGGAGGTGCTGGAGGTATAAAGCGCATCAAGACAGATAAATCCCCGAGACCAGATGAAATGTATCCCAGGATGTTGTGGGAGGCTAGGGAAGAAATTGCCGGCCCCCTAGCTGAGACATTTGAATCATCGACAGCCACAAGAGAGGTGCCTGAAGATTGGAGGGGAGCAAATGTTGTGCCCTTGTTTAAGAAGGGCTTTAGGGATAAGCCTGGGAATTACAGACAGGTTAACCTTGCTTCTGTTGTCGGTAAATTGTTCGAAGGTGTTCTGAGGGGCAGGATCTACAGGCATTTCGACAGGCAAGGGCTAATTAGGAAAAGTCGGAATGGCTTTCTAAGGCGAAAGTCATGTCTCACAAATTTGATTGAGTTTTTTGAAGGGGTAACCAAGAAGGTAGATGACGGTAGTGTAGTCAACGTTATCTACATGGACTTCAGCAAGGCCTTTGACAAGACCGCATGGTAGGTTGTTGCAAAAGGTTAAATCTCATGGAATCCAGGGTGAGGTAGCCAATTGGATCCAAAATTGGCTTGGCGACCGAAGTACTACTGCTTCTGGCTAGGCAAGTTCTTGACTAATAAAGCCTTCTGTTCACTTGCTCTCTCTGCCTCACTGTGAATTGAAGGTATATCACCCCTCTACCAGCCTCCAGACCTTTGCCACCCTCTGGGTAAAAAAGCTTTTCCTCAAATTCCCCCCTGAACCACCCATACCTCACCTTGAGTTTGTGTCTCCTCGTAACTGATCCTTCAACTAAGAGGAACAGCTGTTCCCTATCCACCCTGTCCATGCCCTTCATAACCTTGTACACCTCGATCAGGTCGCCCCTCACTCGTCCCTGCTCCAGCAAAAACAACCCAAGCCTTTCCAACCTCTCTTAATAACTTAAATATTCCATCCCAGGCAACATCCTGGTGAAACACCTCTGCACTCGCTCCAGTGCAATCACATCCTTCCTATAATGTGGCAACCAGACGGCACACATTACTCCAGCTGTGGCCTCACCAATGTTCTATATAACTCCAACATGACTTCCTTGCTTTTATAATCTGTGCCATGATTGATAAAGGCAAGTGTCCCATATGCCTTTTTCACCACCCTATTAAACTGCCGTTCTGCCTTCAGTATTTACAAACACACCAAGATTTCTTTATTCCTCGGGACTTCTCAGTGTGGTGCCATTCATTGAATATTTCCTTGTCAATTTGCTCCTTCTAATGTGAATTATTCATGTAACACCCTGCCTATGTCCTCTGGCTCCACCCACAAATTCCTCCCTTGGTCTCGAATGGGCCCTACTTTTTCTCCAATTATTCCCTTCCTATTAATATATTGAAAGAATATCTTGGAATTTTCACTACTTTTACCAGTTAGAGATTTCTCATATCCCCTCTTTGCTTTCCAAACTGCCCTCTTAACCTCCATCCTGTACTTTCTGTACGCCACTAATGCTTCTGTTGATTTGCTCTCCTTGTACTTATTAAAAGACTCTCTCTTCCTTCTCATTGTGTCCTTAATATATCTGGTCATCCATAGTTCTCTGGATTTATTACTCCTTCCTATGACCTTAGAAGGAACATGTTCTGTACCCTCCCCATTTCTTCTTTGAAGACCTCCACTACTCTTCTGTAGATCACCCACCAGTAACATGTTCCAATCTACCATGGCCAGATCCTGCCTTATTTTACTAAAGTCTGCTCTCCTCCAATCCAAAATCTTTTTCTGCAATTTGTCTTTTTCCTTGTCCATGACAAACACAAATTGCACCATGTTGTGGTGCTGTCACTAAAATGCTCCCACACCATCATATCAATCACCTGTCCGGCTTCATTCCCCAGAACTAGGTCCAGCACCGCACTATCCCTTGTTGGACCCTCCACATGTTGAGCTAAACAGTTCTCTTGCATACATTTTATGAACTCTGCTCCATCTAAGCCCTTAACACAATGATGATCCCAGTTAATGTTGGGAAAGTTGAAATCATGCACTATAATTACCCTATTGTTATTTTTCCACACTTATGCAAATTGTGCACATATTTGCTCCTCAATTTCCCGCTGGCTATCTGGGCGTCTATAAGAAACATCTAGCAATGTGGCTGCCCCATTTTTATTCCTAAACTCTACCCACAAAGCTTCATTTCACACCACCCCAAGATATCATCTCTCTTTACTGCAGTAATTGACTTATTAACTAGTAGTGCAATGCCTTCCCTTCTTTTGTCCGCACATCTGTTCCTCCTGAAGATTCTGTATCCCGGGATGTTAAGCTGCCAATCCTTGCCCTCCCTCAACCACGTCTCCTTGATGGCTACTATATCATACTTCCATGTGTCAACCCTCGCCCTTAACTTATCTGTTTTACTTGCAATACTCGGGGCATTAAAGTAGAGGGTATTAAACCTTGTCTTACTCTCTAGAAACTTACTACCGCTGTATTCCCTGATTGCTTTTCTATGTTATACTGCGTCCCTATTCTGCTAACAATCTGTGTCCCCTCCCCCTGCCAAATTAGTTTAAACTCCTCCCTACAGCACTAACAAACCCACTGGCAAGGATGCTCTGGTTCAGATGTAGACCGTCCTGCTTGGACAGGTCTCACCTTCCCCAGAAACGGTCCCAGTGGACCATAGATCTAAAACTCTCCCTCCTGCACCAATTCTTAAGCCACACATTCATCTGCATTATTCTCCGATTTCTCCACTCGCTAGCATGTGGCACTGAGAGTAATCAAGAAATTACAACCCGAGACGTCCTGTCTACAGCCTAGCTCCCCGAATTCCTGATGCAAGACCTCATAACTCGTTCTACCTATGTAATTGGTATAACATGTACCATGACCTCTGTCTCTTCACCTTCCCCCTTCAGGATGCCCTGCAGCCGTTCAGTGACATCCCAGACCCTGGAACCAGGAAGACAACACACCATCCTAGAGTGACGTTGACGGCCACAGTAGCGCCTATCTGTTCCCCAAACAATTGAATCCCCTACCACTATGGCCTTGTCATTCTCCCCCTCATCTCCTGGGCAGTACATCCACCCATGGTGCCATTAGGTTGGCTGCCACACTTTTCCTCTTTGACATCCGTGTCCCAACAGTATCCATAATGGTATATAATAATAATAATCTTTATTATTGTCACAAGTAGGCTGCCATTAACACTACAATGACGTTACTGTGAAAATCCACTAGTCACCACACTCTGGCACCTGTTCGGGTACACTGAGGGAGAATTCAGAATACCAAACAAGCACTTGTTTCGGGACTTATGGGAGGAAACCCTAGTCTGGGGAAAAAATGGTCAGCCAGAAGAACCTAGGCTATGACGTGTTTTACAAGAATCCAGATTGTGGCCACCTCCATATATTTTCTCTTTGCGGCAACAAAGAAATATAGTAGAAGGTAAGACAGGCGATGAGAATTGGGGCAGGAAAAATCGCTGAAGAAAATGTTTTCGTTGACTAAACAATGCAGATGACATCAGAAGCAACAGATGATTCTCGGGACTGAACGCCGCCGACATTCAGACGGTTGGGGAAGTGCTGCACCGATGCAGAGGTTTTAACAATTATTTTTTCGACTGCAACTGTGATAGTCGGGGAAACTTTCTTGCATTGAAGTGAGTGGAGTCTGTGCTGCAGGCACAGCGCACATGGTGAAGTTAAGAGGGCTGCGGGGAATGGAGATTTCAATGTCTGCCGACTCTGCACGGACCACTACTCAAGGAAAAACAAGTCGAAGAGTGTCAAGCAGAATGGAATCTTTCCTCATATGAATTCCATGTATCATAATCCTCATCAAATACATAATCCTCATTCCAAGCAGAATGGAAAAGAATTCCTTGTTGCATGGAATTCCTTGTTGCATGTAAAAATTGGAAGGGAGGAAATGTAGAACCAAGGATCCTGGAAAAACAGGTGCCATGGATGTATTTGATGAGGATTATGATACATGGAATTCATATGAGGAAAGATTCCAATTATTTCTCGTAGCAAATCAGACATGGGCAGACCTAAAGGTCGCAACATTTCTCAGCTCAGTTTGGAGCAAAACGTTTATGCTGCTACAGAATCCAGTTCACCCAGCAAAACCAGGAGACAAGTTCCTCAGCGAATTAATGAAAATCTTTCAGGAACATTTCTCTCCGAGACCATTATCGAGTACAGAAAAGTTGCAGTTCCACCACCATAGTCAGGAAGAAGATGAAGGCATTTTACAACTCATAGCGAATTTAAGGAGGTGAGCTAAATATTAAAAAATTAGTGCAACATCGAATGGTACTCTTTGTGAGAGGCTGCACGTGCATAGTGGTTAGCACTGTGGCTTCAGAACGCCAGGGTCCTAGGTTCGATTGGGTCACTGTCTGTGCGGGGTCTGCACATTCTCCCCGTGTCTGCGTGGGTTTCCTCCAGGTGCTCCGATTTCCTCCCACAGTCCAAATACGTTCAGGTTAGGTGGATTGGCTCTGCTAAATTGCCCTTAGTGTCCAAAAAAAAGGTTGGGGGCGGTTACTGGGTTAGGGGAATAGGGTAGAAGTGAGGGCTGAAGTGGGTCGGTGCAGACTCGATGGGTCGAATGGCCTCCTTCTGCACTGTATGTACTCTGTTCTGATATGTGGACTCCACAGTGAAAAATGGATACTACAAGTAACAAGACTGCAAAGGTGCAACCATGTCACAGATGTAAACAGATTGGACACTCAGCGGGGAAATGCTGGAGTAAAATAAATGCATACAAGAACTGTGGCAAGAGGGGCCATATCGCCAAGGTGTGTTGGGCTCAGAAAACATCTCCTACACCCAGATAGCCAGCGGGAACGTGCAAGAAAGAAAATACAGCAAAATAATCTATTGTTTACCAATTAATGGCTAAAGCTCAAGATTACTCAAAAGATACCGTAACCAAGCTACTGCAGGTGCTAAAGCTAGCTATCTCGTCAATGCTGGTCGAGCAACAATGTTTTCTGGGCAAATCTAAAATTTGAAGTTCATGAAATTAACATGAAAATGGAAACAGGTGCAGCAGTGTTGTGAATACCTGAGACAATTTATCATCAAAAGCTGAAGCATCAACCTTTAGAAGTGTCAAATGTGATCCTAAGGACTTACACTGAAGAGGTTGCACCATTAAAAAGATACATTATAGTGAAAGTAAAAACAATTGGACAGATGGTGAAGTTGCCGCTTCACATTGTTCATAGAAATTTACCTACTCTATTTAGCAGAGCATGGTTGGCAAAGGTTAGGCTTAACTGGGAAGCAGTCAATCATTTAGTGGATTCTGTTATAACCTGCCTGCTTACCATTGGCTGGGGACTAATGGCAATCCCACAATCCTGTGAGAGTATGAGCTTCCCCAATGAGGGGGCGGAGAAATCATTAGCAGACTCCCTGCAAAAATAAAGCTGGCCAGTTTGGAACCAGCAAAAGAGAGGAGTTAGCTGCAAGGGAAGTTGCCGCTGTTGTATATATATATATATATATATAGTAGATAAATGTTATTTCTTTGTATCCTGAAGACTCGTGCTGGATTCTTTGTGGCCCTCACAAAACTGGCGACGAGGGTTAAAGTGAATAGCTGTCAACATTGCTGAAGCCACCTCCCTGGATTTTAGTTGGACACAGGTTGGAAGTTGTTTTCTATTACACCATGCCTCTGTATGGATGTTTGGATGTTTTTGATGCTGCGCTGGAAAGCTGGAACCAGTACGCACAACGGATGCGTTACTATTTCCGGGCAAACAACATCACCGAAAACGAGCGCCAGGTGGTCATATTGCTCACCGCCTGCGGCCCGCATACGTTTGGGGTGATTAGGAGCCTTACGTACCCAGCTGCGCCAGACACCAGAACGTTTGATGAACTTGTGAACTTAGTGGGGCAACATTTCAACCCAACCCCATCCATGATAGTCCAATGTTACCGGTTTAATACCGCTGAGAGGACCCCAGGAGAGTCCCTTACCGACTTTCTATCCAGGCTACTCCCGAAGATGTGGAGACGGAGGACGACTGCCTGCAGCTGCATTGTGTGGCAGCTCCCTGTGTGGCCCCCATTAAAGTGACAGTACAGGTCAATGGTCACCCGCTTGAGATGGAGTTGGACACTGGCGCAGCGGTCTCCGTGATCACCCAGAGGACATTCGACCGCATCAAGCAGGGTATACAGACCCTTACATCAACCGACATACAGGCCAGGTTGGCCACCTACACGGGGGAACCATTGGACATTGCAGGAACTACGATGACCCCTGTTGTTTATGGATGACAGGAGGGGCGTTTCCCACTTACCGTGGTGCGTGGCCATGGGCCCAGCCTGTTGGGTCGGGACTGGTTGCGCCATTTGCGGTTGCAATGGCAGTACATCCTCCAAACAGTTTCTGGAGGGTTGACTGAGGTGCTAGGACGATACCCAGATGTATTCCAGCCCGGTTTGGAGAAAATAAGAGGGGCTGTAGCCCGTATCCTAGTCGAACCAGGAGCCATGCCGCGCAATTTCCGGGCACGCCCGGTGCCTTACGCCTTGCTCGAGAAGGTAGAAGGGGAGTCACTCGTTTGGAGACTTTGGGTATCATCAGGCCCGTCCGTTTCGCTGACTGGGCAGCACCAATGGTACCTGCAATGAAGCCAGATGCCACAGTTCGCTTGTGCGGCGACTATAAACTTACAGTGAATATGGCTTCCCGACTCGACTGATACCCAATGCCTCGCATAGAGGATCTCTACGCGAACCTTGCAGGCGGAGCCTCTCATTCACAAAATTAGATATGAGTCATGCCTACCTGCAGTTGGAGCTGGACCCTGCCTCCCGGCCATATGTAATGGGGCCTGTATGGATATACACGTTTGCCCTTTGGAGTATCCTCTGCCTGCGCTATTTTTCAATGCGTTATGGAGGGCATTTTGAGAGGTTTACTGCGTGTTGCTGTCTATTTGGATGACGTTTTGATCACCGGGAGGTCGGAGCAGGAACATTTGGAAAATTTGGAGGCTGTCCTTCGACGCTTTTCGGAGGCTGGAGTTTGTTTATGTCGCACAAAGTGCGTCTTTCAGGCGAAGGAAGTAGTCTACCTGGGTTATCGGGTGGACCGCGAAGGTTTGCACCCCGTCGCAGAGAAGGTGCGTGCGATTCAACAGGCCCCCGCCCCGACTGACACTTCGCATCTTCGTTCGTTTCTCGGCCTCGTAAACTATTACGGAAAGTTCCTCCTCAATCTGGCAACTACGCTGGCCCCGTTGCACCTTCTGCTAAAGAAGAATCACACCTGGGTTTGGGGTCAGCCGCAAGAAGCCGCTTTCCGGCAGGTAAAACAACAATTGTCGTCACCTGGGTTACTAACCCACTATGATCCTGGAAATCCTTTGCTCGTCACATGTGATGCATCCCCGTATGGTATTGGGGCTGTGCTGTCCCACAAGATGGAGAACGGGGCCGAGAGGCCAATAGCTTTCGCCTCCCGCAGTCTAATGTGATAAATTAAGTTATCCACTTTGTTCTCAAAAACAGGAACACAGGTTATTTTCTGAATGGTTATAGATTGAGAGAGGGGAATGTGCAAAGAGACCTGGGTGTCTTTCCACACCAGTCGCTGAAAGTAAATATGCAGGTGTAGAAAGTAGGGAAGAAGGCAAATGCTATGTTGACTTTCATCGCGAGAGGAGTTGAGTACAGGAGCAGGGATGGCTTGGGACAGGGCCTTGGTGAAACCACACCTGGAATATTATGTGCAGTTTTGATCTCCTTATTTGAGGAAGGATGTTCTTGCTGTAGAGGGCGCGCAGCAAAGGTTTACCAGACTGATTACTGGGATGGTGGGACTGACATCTGAGGAGAGATTGAGTTGGTTAGGATTAGAGTCGCTGTAATTTAGGAGAATGTGGTGGGATCTAATCGAAAACTGTAAAATTCTATTCGGACCAGACAGGTAGATTCTGCAAGGATGTTCCCAATGGCGGGGGAGTCAAAAACCATAGGTCACAGCCTACGGCTACGGGGTAAACCATTTAGGGCTGAGATGAGGAGAAATTTGTTCATCCAGAGAGTGGTGAGCCAGTGACATTCACTGCTACAGAAAGCAGTTGAGGTTCAATCATTGTATGTTTTCAAGAAAGAGTCAGATATGGCTATTGGGGCTAAAGGGATCAAAGGAAATGGGCGGGGGGGGCGGGAAAGCGGGATCAGGTTACTGAGTTGGATGAACCACTATGATCAGAATGAATGGCGGAGCAGGCTCCAAGGGCCAAATAGCCTCTTCCTGCTCCTATTTTCTATGTTTCATTCTAAAACAAAAACAGTAAAGTGATTACCTGTAACTTTCCCCAAACTATGTGCACGTTATTTTGTATTCTTCTTTCAGTGGGATTTGGTGTGCAACGATGATTGGAAAGGGCCATTTTCTATGTCTGCATTCTTCATTGGAGTGTTGGCTGGTGCTTTTATTTCTGGGCAGATGTCTGACAGGTGAGCCTTTCAATTATTCAACACTGGCAGAATGAGTCTTCATTCTAGTTCACACTGTTGGTGGATGGGAAGATATTTTTAAACTTGGAGTCGAGTACATACCTCATCCTTTGTGCTATATTCCCAATGTGTGGATTTGAGGAGGAATGTGAGGTGTTCGCTGCAGGCGGGTGGGATCTTCCCAAATATTTGGATATGGTGATGTCACTCCAATCAGAGTGTTCAGGTGAATTATTCACAAGACTAACAGCAGTTCAGATGAAAGGGCCCAGATCTGCTCACTCGGCTTCTCTCCTCACAGACACTGCCTGGCCTTTTGATTATTTCCAGCATTTTCTGTTCTTTTTGATTCAGAGCATCCGCAATATTTTGCTTTTGTATTTGAGACATTCAATGTGAAACGTGGACTGGTGTGGGAAAGTGGGGCTCCACTTCACGTGGCACCTGTATTGGGATTGGAAGGAACAGTACTGTCAGGATGGACTCCACATGATCCAGGGCAAAGTCCGGAAAGTTAATTAGGCTCGTCACAAGGACTTGCAACAAGTAAGTAAGGGATTTGGGTGGGGTTGGGGGCGTGTATAGGGCTTAGCTGAAAACGGTACTGTAAATAATAGCTCAAAAGTGAATGAAAAGAGTAGAGTAACACCTAGTATTAGATGTAAATGGTAAACTAAATGATGTGAAGTAACTAAACCAGGATCAGAATTTTATGGCTTGCTGCGGTGCATCCTCCCTGGCGGGTGAGGTAAACCATTTAAATCTCCATTCAGCTCAGCAGGATTGCAATGTGAAATGAAAATATTTGGTGAAAAATATTAGTGAGAATTCTACAGTTTAGATGTAAATTCTTTATAGGACAATGACAATATAAAGAACACATTGAATGAATTGTGGGCACCAATTTTACTTGGGAATGTATGACATTGAAGCTATTACTGAGGTATGGCTGACAAATGGCCAGAACCAGAAACTTAATATACCAGGTTATAAAGTCTAAAGGAACATTGGAGAAAATGGTTATGGAGGAGCAGTGGTCTAAGCAATTTAGGATAACATCCATTCAAGGATAAGAGATGATGTAGTGAGATGTTAGCAGGCAGTAAAGATTTGAGCGTAGAATGTAGAAATGAAGGCATTTAAGACTGTACATTGAGATTTTTGATTTCTCTCCTGGTATCAGCTATGAAGTGTGTAATGTTCTTGTCGGATGGCCTGATTTATTACAAGAACACATGTAGCTAAAGCTATGAACAATTTATCAACAATAACTGTGGGTAAACTATATACAAAACAAAATATGAATAACAGAATAATTATGCCCAAGCAATCTCTCTCTAGCTTCCTCCAGCCAGTCTGAGGTCAGCTGACTTTAACATTCTCTTATATATGGATAGTTGGTGAATTGCAACACAACCATGCTATCAGTACAAAGTGATGGCTATGAATGCAGAGATTGAACATCTATGCAGGAAAGGCGGAGTGGTTTTAATAGAAATTTTTCTATTTCTTCTCAATCAGGGCAAGCAGACTCCTCAATGATGGGGGGGGGGGGGGGGGTGTTCAGCATATCATTGTAAAAGGCAAGGCTGAAGCATTTGCAATAATCTTCAGCCAGAATTGTCGATCTTGACCTTCTCCAGAGGTGCCCAGCATCACAGATGCCAGCCTTCGGCCATTTAGTTCACTCCCCGTGATATTCAGAAACAGCTGAAGACACTGGATGTTGCAAAGTCGATGGGCCTGACAGCATTACAGCAATAGTAATGTGCTCCAGTACTTGCTGCACCAAGCTGTTCTAGTTAAGCTACAACATTGGCATCTCCCCAGCAATGTGGAAAATTGCTCAGGTACGTCCTGTACACAAAAATTACCGCCACACAAGTCTACTCTCGAACATTAGCAAAGTGATGGACGGGGTCATCAACAGTGCAGCCACTCCTCTTCTCCCTCGACTTTGCAAAGCCTGTCCACCATTTACAAGGCACAAGTTAGGAGTGTGATGAAAAACTCTTCACTTGCCTGGATGAGTGCTTCTCCAACAACACTCAGTAACCCTGAGGCCATCTTTTTCTCAGCCCACCCCATCGACCGCTGTAACGTTCATTCCTTCCATCACCAATGCTCAGTAACAGCAGTGTGCACCATCTACAAGATGAGCTGTGGCAACTAACCAAGGCTCCTTTGGCAGCGCCTTCCAAACGCGGCCTTTACCATCTAGACGGACAAGGGCAGCAGATGCATGGGAACACCAACACCTTCAAGTTCCATTGCCAGTCACAAAGCATCCTGACAGGGAACCGTATCACATTCATTCACTCTCACTGGGTCAATATCCTGGAATTCCATTCTAAACACCACATGGACTACAGTGGCTCAAAAATGTGGCCACCGCCATCATCTCAAGGACAATAATGGATGGCCAATAAATGCTGGCTTAATCAGTGACACCCACATCCCCAGAACAAATGCATTTTAAAAGCCCTCGGGCTGGATTCTCCGCTCCCTGATTCAAAAATTGTGTTCTGCGACGGGGCGGAGAATCCATTTTGACGCCAATATCAGGAACGGCGCTGTTTTTTGTATTCTCCGCCCTCTAGGAGTACACTACGCCGATTAACCACAGCCTCAGGCCCACAATGCTCCGTCTCCGACCGGCCGAGTTCCCAATCGTGTGGGTTACGTGTGCTCACACCATCTGGGAACCTCTCATGGCGGCTGTGGACTCAGTCCAGGGCCACCACAGTCGGGGGAGGGCCAATCCGCGGGAAGGGGGTGCTTCATACGGAGCTGGAGACACTTTGAACGGGCGGTCCAGGGTGTGCGAGCGGTCGAAAAGGGGCACTACTTTTGCGGTCCTAGTCCGCAGGCTGAGTCTACCATGGAGCATGGTGCGGCAGCTGCAGGCCGCCACCGTGTGCAGGTGCAGCCACGGAACCGGAAGTGCTCAGGGCCGCAGCGACAGCTGGGGCTGCGAGCTCTACACTGCTTCCCTGTTAACCCCCAGCAAAATGGGGAATCTGTGGCTGTTTTGCGGCAGTTTTCCTGGTGTAAAAGACCACCGTTTTCACGCCGGCGTGGAGACTTAGTATCAATTGGAGGATCCAGCCCCCCGTTTTGGTAGCATTCCCACAGTGGTATTTTAGGTGATATACCTTCAATTCACAGTGAGGCAGAGAGAGCGAGTGAACAGTAGGCTTTATTAGTCATGAACTTGCCCAGCCAGAGTCAGTAGTACAGATGAATGCCGCCCATAAGAGGCCAGGCTATATATGACCCTGGTGTATGCGGAGCCACAGGCAGAGCCATACCGGGGTTACAGTACAGTACCTGGAAGCAGTTCATATTACCACTTCCAGGTCACAGGTCACAGGTTATGGTATCATACTTGCATTATGGTGAATACATTCACCACAGTAGGTTCAGGGTTTTTCACAGTAACTTTGTGGTGGTATGAATGTGAGCACTGCCATTGGTGCAGAGCATGGGTTTCCCATTGGTCTGGCTGGTCATGTGCCTCTCGTCCGATTGGCTGGGACTAGTCATGTGACTGCTCACCAATTGGTCGAGAGGCAAGTAGACCCCGCCTCCGAGGTGGGGTATAAGTACCCAGAGTTCCCGGCGGTCGGCCTTTCTCTGTAGTCGACCACCGGGCTAACAACTAGCTGATTAAAGCCACAGTTTGGATCTTCATCGTGTCTCGAGTCCAATTGATGGTACATCAATCTTCATTGCAGTGTTAATGTGAACCTACTTGTGACAATGAAGATTATTTATTTATTTGTCCCTTGATTTGTTCAGATGAATGTCGATCACTCAACGGGTAATTAGCTAATTAGACATTACTCACTTACTCAAGATTAATTATTATTTCCCTGACACAGTATAATTTTGTACATGCTTTCTCATGGTCCAAACATTTGCGCCATGACTAGTCTCTCGCCTTACTATGTAATGATAATAATCTTTATTGTCACGAGTAGGCTGACATAAACTGTAATGAAGTTACTATGAAATACTGGATTGTTGAAATTCTGCTGAATGTGCCTTCATATTGTTTGTTTAGATAAGGTTTATACAATACATCCTTGAAACAGTGCTAGTGTCTGTAGACATGACCTTAAAGGTTCAAAAGTTCACTCATTTGTTATAAGTTGATTATACTTTTGCAGATTCATTATTTTTCCGAAGAATTATTTTATTCTCCAATATATGTTAGTTGATTTCTTAAAGGACCCCAAATAATTGGTAAATCCAATAGGTATTATGCAAGCAATTCCAGAATAATTTGTTGGAGAAGGATTAGTGAGAAATATCCAAATCAGGTGTGTTACTTGAAAGAGAGTTTGGAGTTGTTCATGGTCCGAGAATATTATTGCTATTTTCTTCGTGGTGATAGAGTTCAGAGGGGAGGGAGCTGCTGTCAAAATAACTTTACTGATTTGCAGTCGTGCATCCTAAACATCATACAGACTTGGAGCGTGATTTAACGGCTGCGCTGTGCCCACCCGGATCAGTACATTCCGGTTAAATTTCGGTAGAGGTCAAAATCTGGATCTGTGCCAGATGCTGATTGGTTCGCAATCTAAGAATCTCGCTCCCATTGGAGGGTTTCAGATCCCACCCAGACATGAAGAGACAGCAATTGAGATCAGTTAAGGGCAATCTCCATCTCATTAACAAGATGGAAGCTCAATCTAATGGCCTCCCGGGAACTAACCAACTCCCCAGTAAAAGGTCCTGTTGGTGCCGTTTAGCACTCCTATTTTAAAATGGGAACCCAGCGCAATGGCTGCTGAGGGGATAGGAGGAGGTGAGTGGCCATTTTCATTTTCGGCATGCAGTCCAGGGCACTGCTGCCCCAGTGCTTGTGTGGGAAAAGCCTGGTCAGGGAGCTGGGTGCAATCGGCCATCCCTGGAAGGGAAGGTGAGGGGCTCAGAGCCTGCAGATCCGACATGCCATCCTCCAAACAGGAGCAACTACAGCTGCTGCCTATCTGTCCCACCAAACACATCCAAGACAGAACCCTGTGCGTGGTTATATGGTGAAAGTCACTTTAACTCCCTCTGACTGTGAGAAGCCTCTGGCTGCACAGCTGAACACTATTGCTGACAAGGAATTGGAATTTCATGTGGTTATATGGTGAAAGTCACTTTAACTCCCTCTGACTGTGAGAAGCCTCTGGCTGCACAGCTGAACACTATTGCTGACAAGGAATTGGAATTTCATGTGCACTCCCCAGCTCTCAAGTAGCTGTGGTTGTGTTTTCTGTGTGCTCTTGCTTTTGGCTGTAAAAATGCCTGAAGGCCTCGGTTGTTTTGCTGCCGCCACTTCTTTCTGCCTCTCGGAAGGAGCGGTCACAATATGGTGGAATTTAAAATACAGATGGAGGGTGAGAAGGTAAAATCAAATACTAGTGTTTTGCGCTTAAACAAAGGAGATCACAAATGGATGAGCGAAGAACTAGCTAAGGTCAACTGGGAGCAAAGACTTTATGGTGAAACAGTTGAGGAACAGTAGAGAACCTTCCAAGCGATTTTTTTTTTTTTTTACAGTGCTCAGCAAAGGTTTATACCAACAAAAAGGAAGGACGGTAGAAAGAGGGAAAATCGGCCGTGGATATCTAAGGAAATAAGGGAGAGTATCAAATTGAAGGAAAAAGCATACAAAGTGGCAAAGATTAGTGGGAAGCTAGAGGACTGAGAAATTTTTAGGGGGCAACAGAAAGCTACTAAAAAAGCTATAAAGAAGAGTAAGATAGATTACGAGAGTAAACTTGCTCAGAATATAAAAACAGAAAGCAACAGTTTCGACAAATATAGAAAACAAAAAAGTGTGGCTAAGGTAAATATTGGTCCTGTAGAGGATGAGAAGGGAGATTTAATAATGGGATATGAGGAAATGGTTGAGGTTTTTTGGGTCGGTCTTCACAGTGGAAGACACAAATAACATGCCAGCGACTGATAGAAATGAGGCTATGACAGGTGAGGACCTTGAGATGATTGTTATCACTAAGGAGGTAGTGATGGGCAAGCTAATGGGCCTAAAGGTAGACAAGTCTCCTGGCCCTGATGGAATGCATCCCAGAGTGCTAAAAGAGATGGCTAGGCAAATTGCAAATGCACTAGTAATAATTTACCAAAATTCACTGGACTCTGGCATGGTCCCGGCAGATTGGAAATTAGCAAACATGGCGCCACTGTTTAAAAAAGGAGATAGGCAGAAAGCGGGTAATTATAGACTAGTGAGCTTAACTTCGGTAGTAGGGAAGATGCTGGAACCTTCGGTAGTAGGGAAGATGCTGGAACCTATCATCAAGGAAGAAATAGCGAGGCATCTGGATGGAAATTGTCCCATTGGGCAGACACAGCAAGGGTTCATAAAGGGCAGGTCGTGCCCAACTAATTTACTGGAATATTTGAGGACATTACCAGAGCGGTAGATAACGGTGAGGCAATGGATGTGGTATATCTGGATTTCCAGAAAGCCTTTGACAAGGTGCCACACAAAAGTTTGCTACATAAGATAAAGATGCATTAAGGGTAAAGTAGTAGCATGGATAGAGGATTGGTTAATTAATAGAAAGCAAAGAGTGGGGATTAATGGGTGTTTCTCTGGTTGGCAATCAGTAGCTAGTGGTGTCCCTCAGGGATCAGAGTTGGGCCCACAATTGTTCACAATTTACATAGATGATTTGGAGTTGGAGACCAAGGGCAATGTGTCCAAGTTTGCAGTCAACACTAAGATGAATGATAAAGCAAAAAGTGTGGAGGATACTGGAAGTCTGCAGAGGGATTTGGATAGGTTAAGTGAAAGGGCTAGGGTCTGGCAGATGGAATACAATGTTGACAAATGTGAGGTTATCCATTTTGGTAGGAATAATAGCAAAAGGGATTATTATTTAAATGACAAAATATTAAAACATGCTGCTGTTCAGAGAGATCTGGGTGTGTTAGTGCATGAGTCACAAAAAGTTGGTTTACAAGTGCAACAGGTGATTAAGAAGGAAAATGGAATGTTGTCCTTCATTGCTAGAGGGATGGAGTTTAAGGCTAGGGAGGTTATGCTACAATTGTATAAGGTGTTTGTGAGGCCACACCTAGAGTATTTTGTTCAGTTTTAGTCTCCTTACCTGAGAAAGGACATACTGACGCTGGAGGCTGTGCAGAGGAGGGTGTGCAGAGTGAATCACTCGGTTAATCCCAGAGCTGAAGGGGTTGGATTACGAGGAGAGGTCGAGTAGACTGGGACTGTACTCGTTGGAATTTAGAAGGATGAGGGGGGATCTTATAGAAACATATAAAATTATGAAGGGATATATGATAGGATAGATGCGGGCAGGTTGTTTCCACTGGCGGGTGAAAGCAGAACTAGGGTGCATAGCCTCAAAATAAGGAGAAGTAGATTTAGGACTGAGTTTAGGAGGAACTTCTTCACCCAAAGGGTTGTGAATCTATGGAATTCCCTGCCCAGTGAAGCAGTTGAGGCTCCTTCATTGAATGTTTTTAAGATAAAGATAGATAGTTTTTTGAAGAATAAAGGAATTAAGGGTTGTGGTGTTTGGGCCGGAAAGTGGAGCTGAATCCATAAAAGATCAGCCATTAAATGGCGGAGCAGGCTCGAGGGGACTGATGGTCGACTCCTGCTCCTAGTTCTTACGTTCTTATGTTCTGCTTCTCTGGCCTGCAATAAGGCAAGAAGAGGGTGCAAGCAGGCCTGTTGCTAGTCTGAAGATGGGAAAGAGGTGTTTTTTTCATCTGTTCTGCTGTATTCTGGGTTAATGGGGCTTTCAGATAATGATTGTTCCTGCCTTGGAGTTTGCTGCAGGGAGTTGCCAGAGGGCGGCATGGTGGCTCAGTGGTTAGCACTGCTGCCCCATAGCTCCAGGGTCCCGGGTTCAACTCTGACTTCAGGTGACTGTCTGTGTGGAGTTTGTACTTTCTACCTGTGCCTGCGTGGGTTTCCCCCGGGTGCACAGTCCAAAGATGTGCAGGTTAGGTGGATTGGCCATGCTACATTGCCTCTCAGAGTCTAAACGGTTAGATGGGGATGGGGCGGGGGATTGGGTTTGGGTAGGGTGCTCTTTCCAAGGGCCGGTTGAAGACTCAAAGGACCGAGTGGCTTCCTTCTGCACTGTACTGATTTTATGGGTGTACTCTTCCAGCCTTGTTACGGTCTGGCTCAAGAGAAACGCCAGTGAATACCAGGACAATGAGAAAATGAGAAACGCGCCAAACAGTTCACGATGTAAGCGGCCATTTCTTGTCGGCAAAATCGGGATCTCGACGTTGCGTGGCAAGAAACCAATGATCACCACTTAAAACCTAATTAAATATCATCAATGAGAGCGACCCCATATTCAACGGGCTCCCATCATTCAGCGGCTTCCCCAGAAAGTGCTCACGCTGGCGCCGATTATTACTCCTTTTGAAAAACGTGAACCTGGCAGAAGGGTTTCTGTGGGGAGTCAATGAGCTGAGTAGCCATCTTCGCTCACAAACAAAGAGCCCAAGACAATGGGCTTGCTGCACATGTGCTAGGTGGGGTGTGGGGGACCCTCGGCTGGGGGTAGGGGAACCTCCGCAAGGGTGGGCTGCCATGAGGTGAGGGGGAGGTACTGGGGGCGGCAAACGGGAGACAACCGCTCACAGCACCACCATGCCAACCCCTGGATCACGTGTGCCCATTCGGGGGGCAGCCCTTGTCACTGCTTATCCACGTCCATACCCCCCCCCCCCCCCCCCCCCCCCTCCCCCACTGACTGCCGAGGCCTTTGGCCGTGCGGCTAAAGACAATCGCTAATAGGGAATTGGCAATCGTGTTTAAGTGAGCACTTCACACAACCCAAGTGGATCTCCGTGGGAGGGTGGGCCATGTAGCATGTGGGAGTCATTGCCTAGCATTCCAATCAGACCGTGATGCCTGAACAGTGTACCCGAGCACGGTAGCATGGTGGTTAGCATAAATGCTTCACAGCTCCAGGGTCCCAGGTTCGGTTCCCAGCTGGGTCACTGTCTGTGCGGAGTCTGCACGTCCTCCCCGTGTGTGCGTGGGTTTCCTCCAGGTGCTCCGGTTTCCTCCCACAGTCCAAAGATGTGCGGGTTAGGTGGATTGGCCATGATAAATTGCCCGTAGTGTCCTAAAAAGTAAGGTTAAGGGGTGGGGGTTACGAGTATAGGGTGGATACGTGGGTTTGAGTAGGGTGATCATGGCTCGGCACAACATCGAGGGCCGAAGGGCCTGTTCTGTGCTGTACTGTTCTATGTTCTATGTACCAGCCTGTCCCGTACCAGCCTCCCCGGACAGGCACTGGAATGTGGCAACTAGGGGCTTTTCACAGTAACTTCATTGAAGCCTACTGATGGACAGGTAATTGGGGATGCAGGGCATAGAATCATAGAATGTACAGTGCAGAAGGAGGCCATTTGGCCCATCGAGTCTGCACCGGCCCTTGGAAAGAGCACCCTACTTAAGCCCACACCCCCACCCCATCCCCATAACCCAGTAACCCCACCCAACCCAACCATTTTGGACATTAAAGGCAATTTAGCATGGCCAATCCACCTAAACTGCACATTTTGGGACTGTGGGAGGAAACCGGAGCATCTGGAGGAAACCCATGTAGACATGGGGAGAACATGCGGACTCCGCAGAGACAGTAATCCAAGACAGGAATCGAACCTGGAAACCTGAAGCTGCAAAGCAATTGTGCTAACCACTGTGCTATCGTGCCCCCCTTGCGTATTGGTCCGAGTGTGGGATCATCCATGCTTCGCGGATCAGGACGGGTGATCTGTGGACTTCTGAAATGGCCGACCGCAAAGACATTGGGCACCACATGGGCACGGCGGGCTGCAGCTTGCAAATGTACAAAGGCTAGATGGTGCCCCGGGACATAGGGGTTGAACATAGGAGGGGCCATTCGGACCCTCGAATGTGCTCCGCCATTCGCTGTCTCGACCACCAATGGCAACAGTGGTGATACCTTCACCAGGCAAGGAGAGGAATATCCACGCCATCCACAGAGGGACTAGAGCCAGGGACACAGACAACCAGCAACAGACATCCAGCACTGCCTGGCGACAGGAATGCCATATCTACTCTGTACTTGCCAGTCACCTGGACGTGAAGTTAGGGTCGTTCTTGTGTGTTAGTTCAGAGTGCAACTTGTATGTGTGTGTTGACTGACATGTGTATACATGTAATAAACTATTACCGGATTGAACAATTGGGTGGTCATGTGTCCACCGTATATGGGTTACAGACACACACTGTGTGGCAGTTGTGCGTGGACTTGTGTGGGGGGGGGGGGTTAGTGCCATGGACACGGAGCAGCTGACTCACCCTGGCCACCCTGAGGGGGTTGTGTATTCTCTCCCGGCACGGCTGGCCCGTCCGGGCGACGTTGCCCATGACGCTGACCGTGTCTTCCCCCTGCGCCCAGCACGGTGAACGGTGTTGCCTCGTGGCCTTGCTCCCTGGCCAGGTATAGGATCATCCTTTTCTTCTCCATGGCGTCCATGAGGGTCTCAAACTCAGCGTCCCTGAACTGTGGCGCTGCTCTCCTTGCAGCCATCTTGTTGGCTGCGACGGTGTGTGTGGGGGGATGGATGGTTTAAGTCCAGCTGCGACATATGAGCCTCATGCACGCCAATCACGGACCCGGCCGATTCGCTTGGAACCGGTTGCATTCTACGTGGTGATGGTGTTAGCCCATTTACAGTTGCTGATTTGGTGCACCTGTTGCGCCGTTTTTGCTGTCATAAAACACCACCGTTTCCATGCTGGCGTCAGCACTTAGTCTCAAAATCGGAGAATCCAACCCATAGTTTTGGGGAAATTAATGGGATTGAAGGCGGACAAATCTCCAGGGCCTGTTTATCGTCATCCCAACGTACTGAAGGCAGTGGCCTGAAAAATAGTAGATACATTGGTGGTCATTTTCTAACCCTAACCGGAGCACCCGGAGGAAACCCACGCACACACGGGGAGGATGTGCAGACTCCGCACAGATAGTGACCCAAGCCGGAATCGAACCTGGGACCGTGGAGCTGTGAAGCAATTATGCTATCCACAATGCTACCGTTCTGCCCTTAAGAACAAATTAATCGACACTCCATTATTCTACCATAATCCATGTACCTATCCAATAGCCGCTTGAAGGTCCCTAATGTTTCCGACTCAACTACTTCCGCAGGCAGTGCATTCCATGCCCCCACTACTCTCTGGATAAAGAACCTAAGAAGCAGATTAATATGTAAAGTTAAAGAGCATGGGATTACGGGTAGTGTCTTGAGATGGATAGAAAGTTGGTTGACAGACAAGAAGAAAAAAGTTGGAATCAATGGGCCTTTTTCTGATTGGCAGGCAGTGACTAGTGGGGTACAGCAGGAATCTGTGCTAGGATTCTGTTCACATTATATATTAATCATATGGACAAGGAAACTAAATGTATTATCTCCAGATTTGCAGATGATACAAAGTTAGGTGGGAGGCTGAGCTGTGAGGAAGTTGCAGAGATGCTTCAGGATTTGGACAGGCTGAGCGAGTGGGCATATGCATGACAGATGCAGTATACTGTGGATAAATGTGAGATTATCCGCCTCAGTAGCAAAAATAGGAAGGCAGATTATTATTTGAATGTGTGTAAATTGAGAGAGGTGGATACTCAGCGAGATCTTCGTGCATCAGTCGCTGAAAGTTAGCCGCAGGTACTGCAGGCAGTAAAGAAGCCAAATAGTATGTAGACCTTCATAGCGAGAGAATTTGAGTATAGGAATAGATACGTTTTACTGCAATTGTATCGGGCATTGGTGAGGTCACATCTGGAGTATTGTGTGCAGTTTTGCTGTCCTTATCTGAGGAAGGATGTTCTTGCTATGGAGGGAGTGCAGTGAAGGTTTACCAGGCTCATTTCTGGGGAGGCGGGACTGTCATATGAGGAGAGACTAAGTCAGTTAGGATTATATTCATAGGAGTTTAGGAGAGTGAGAGAGGATCTCATAAATACTTACCAAATTCTCACAGGATTAGACAGGGTAGATTCAGAAAGAATGTTCCCGATCGTGGGAAATACCAGAACTAGGGGTCATAGTTTGAGGATAAGGGGGAAAACCTTTAGGTCTGAGGTGAGGAGACATTTCTTCACCCAGAAAGTGGTGAATCTGTGGAATTTGCTGCACAGAATGTAGTTGAGACCAAAATGTTGTGTAATCTCAAGCAGGAATCAGATATAGATCATGGGGCTAAAGCGATCGAGGGTATTGAACCTGATGATCAGCTATGATCATAATGAATGGCGGAGCAGGCTCAAAGGACCGAATAGCCTCCTCCTGTTTCTATTTTCTATCTTTATATCTTTGAAGAAGGCCTTGGGGATACAGATCGGTATGGACCGGAACAGGAAGAGGAACCTGGGCAGTACATCTGTGCTGATCGTCTGTACCCTGCCCGCCAAGGAGGGCGGGATTGCATCCCATCTCAGTAGGTCCTTTTTTACTTCCTCTGTCAGACTTGACAGTTTCCATTGTGGGTCCATGTCCCGTAGTGGGCTATGTGGATCCCAGGTAGTGGAATTTGTTTTGGGGCTAGTTTAAATGGTGGTCCCTCCAGCTCTGCCCTTCCCAACCCCCTCCCCCCACCTCGGGTTCACAGGGAATGCTTCACTTTTTCTCAGGTTGAGGTTGTAGCCCGAGACGGCTCCAAACTCTCTCAGGAGCTCCATGATTTCTTCTATGCCGCTTTGCGGGTCCGAGATGTAGAGGAGCTGGTCATCCACATAGATGAGACTCTGTGCCGTCGGTCTCCTCTTTGGATATCCTTCCAGCTTCTCGCTGCTCTTGAGGGCGATCACCAGCAGCTCGATTGCAAGGGCGAATACGCGCGGAGACAGCGGGCATCCCTGCCTTGTGCCTTTATGCAGCTGGAAGTATTCCGAGCTGGTGGCGTTGGTCCATACGCTCGCCTTGGGGGCGTTGTACAGGATTTTCACCCATGAGGTGAACTGTCCCTAGCTCAAACCGCTACAGTAACTCAATGAGGCATTTCCACTCGACTCTGTCAAAGATCTTTTCTGTGTTCATGGAGACGATCACCTCTGGGGTTCTCTCCCCGGATGAGGTCATTATCACATTCAGCAGTCATCTAATGTTCGCAGTTAGCTGTCTCCACTTAACAAAGTTCGTCTGGTCCTCTGCGACCACCTCTGGTACGCAGTTCTCCAGCTGCTTAGCCAGGACTTTTATGAGTATTTCCAAGTCTACATTAAGCAGTGAAATTCATCTGTATGAGCCGCATACTGTTGGGTCCTTTTTGGGTATCAGCGATATGGTGGACCGTGTTAGCGTTGGAGGCAGGGTGCCTCTCGCTAGCGAGTTTGCAAACATTTCCCGCAAGAGCGAGGACAGTGCAGTCTTGAATATTTTGTAGAAGTCCGCCAGGAACCCATTGGGTCCCAACACCTTCCTTGCCGGCATGGAGTTGATGCTCTCCAAGTCACAATGGTGCTTTTAGCTCCCTCCGTCTATCGTTCCCACGACTGGCATATCCAGTCTGTCGAGGAACTGGTTCATCCGAGTCCCCATTATGGGGCGAAATTCTCCCAAAACGGGAGAAATCGTCAAACTGCCGTAAAACCCGGGCGGGTTTTACGGCATCGCGCCCCTTCCCGACGGGGGACCGATTCTGGTCCCCCGTCGGGGCTAGCAGCCCGACGTCGGAGGCCCCGACAAGTCGGGCTTAACGAAAATCGTTAAGCCCGCTTGTCGGACTTAGCGCCGGCTGACGCGTCATATGACGTCAGCCGCGCATGCGCAGGTGGGAAGACCCCACCCGCGCATGCGCGGGTGACGTCATCGCGTTTTTTGCGCGAAACCCGCGCATGCGCGGTCCGGGTTGCCCCTCAGCCGCCCCGCGTATTGATACTGCGGGGCGGCGGAAGGACAAATAGTGCGCGGGCATCGGGCCCGCTGCCCGCGATCGGTGGGCACCGATCGCGGGCCCATGGCACCCTTGGCACGGCCGTGGTACTGCCGTGCCAATCGGTGCCATGGTTATTTTTTTCCAGGTGGTCACGACGTTTTTACGAACGGCAGGACCAGGTGTGTTTGCCGTTCGTAAAAAGGTCGTAAAGGGCTGGGACTTCGGCCCTTCTAACAGCTGTGAATCGCTGCCGGCCGTAAAAAAACGGCGGCAGCGATTCGTGTCGGGATTTCGGCGGGGGGGGGGGAGAATAGCGGGAGGGCGTCAAAAAAGTCGGGAAGGCCCTCCCGCTATTCTCCCACCCGTCGTGGGGGGGGGGAGAATTTCGCCCGTGGTTCTCGGAGGTGTACAGTCCTTGGTAGAAGGCCTTGAACGCTCTGTTGACCTCTTTTGATTCGGTTACCAGTCAGCCTTTGCTATCCTTCACCTGTGCTGTTTTCCTTGTGGCTGCCTGCTTTCTCTTTTTTTTTTAATAATTTTTTTTGGAATTTTTTACAGAAAATATGACAACAAACAATGAAATGCAACAAAATAAACCCGTAATAACTGTAACACCCCCAAGACCGTATCAACGCATGTATCACATCCCCTCCACCCCCCCAAACCCAGTGAACAACAAGAGAACTTAAAAATAAATTAAAACTAAATAAGCAAACATAGTCATCGTCCCCCCCCCCCCCCCGGGTTGCTGCTGCTGCTGTCCCCGTACCCTATCGTTGAGCCAGAAAGTCGAGGAAAGGTTGCCACCGCCGAAAGAACCCTTGTACCGATCCTCTCAGGGCGAATTTGACCTTCTCTAGCTTAATAAAACCCGCCATGTCATTGATCCAGGTCTCCACGCTTGGGGGCCTCGCATCCTTCCATTGTAGCAAGATCCTCCGCCGGGCTACTAGGGACGCAAAGGCCAGCACACCGGCCTCTTTCACCTCCTGCACTCCCGGCTCCACCCCAACCCCAAATATCGCGAGTCCCCAGCCTGGCTTGACCCTGGATCCCACCACCCTCGACACCGTCCTCACCACCCCCTTCCAGAACTCCTCCAGTGCCGGGCATGCCCAGAACATATGGGCATGGTTCGCTGGACTTCCCGGACACCTGACACAACTGTCTTCGCCCCCAAAGAACCTACTCATCCTAGACCCGGACATGTGGGCCCGGTGCAGCACCTTGAATTGGATGAGGCTAAGCCGCGCACATGAGGAGGAAGAATTAAACCTCTCCAGGGCATCAGCCCATGTCCCGTCTTCGATCTGTTCCCCCAGTTCCCCCTCCCACTTAGCTTTCAGCTCCTCTACTGACGCCTCCTCCACCTCCTGCATTACCTTGTCTGCTGCCTGCTTTCTCAGCTGTTGAGCCAACAGGCGGCTAACCTGGTCTCCTTGTTCATCGAAGGTCTCCTGTGTCTGGCGGAATCGGTGCACTGCTTTCCTGGTGGATAGCAGGTTAAATCCACCTGTAGCTTTTTTCCTCTCTGACAAAAGCTCTATGATCGGGGCATCAGAGTATCTTCTGTTGACATCCAGAATGGAGTCGATCAGTTATTGTCCAGCCGCCCTTTCTTCTCTGTCCCTGCATACCTTGTGGGCGCTAATTTCTCTTCTCATCACCATCTTCAGTGTCTCCCAGAATGTGAGACTTCCCCGTTCTGGTTGTTAGTAACGTACTCACCTATGGCATGTGATGTTTTCTGGCAGAAGATCTTGTCTGCCAGGAGGGCCGTGCCCAACATCCATGTGGGGAGCTGGGCACAGCCCATCACCAACCTCACAGCCATGTAATGTGGAGCATGGTGGGAGATCATTATCGTGGAACATTCCACTCTGACTATCTCTGGAAGCACCGATTTCCCCAGTACAAAGAAATCGATGCGGGTATAGAACCTGTGTACTGGCAAGAAAAACGAGAATTCCAACTCACCCTGTTGCATGAACCGCCATGGATCCACTGCCCCCAGCTGTTCTATAAATGTTCCCAGTTCCCAGTTCTCGAGCTTTGCCTGCCGTTTTCCCCGTTCTGGGGTTTGACCTGTCCGTCAGTGGGTCCTGTACACAGTTAAAGTCGTCCCCTGCCATGATCAGTCTGTGCGTGTCTATGTCGGGTATTTCCACCAAGGTCTTCTTTACAAATTCCGTATGGTTTCAGTTGGCCGTGTACATGTTTGCCAGGACTAGCGGTGTCCCGTCTTGAGCTCCACTGCCCATGACGTACCGTTCCCGCTGGTCCACAACCATGCTCGTCACAGTAAACGCATTCCACTTACTTATCAGTTTGGCTACTGCCCCCCCCCCCCCCCCCCCCCCCCCCCCCCCCCAGCTCTCGGCCAGAGCAGGAGTGACAGTTCTGTCCCACCAAGCCCTTCCTTACCTGCAGTTGGTCCTCTTCCCTCAGGTGCATGTCTTGGAGGAAGACTATGTCAGCTACTTTATACGTGGGCAAAGACTCTGGATATTTTCACTGTACCAGGTAACTATTCTAATGCGGGTTTTTTGTTCCCCCCTCTTCTGCAGGATCAACCATGCATACCTTGTGGATGTGCCCCTGCACTCCGGGGTTTCCCTTTGTTAGGAGCCAAACAAAATGGCCATGGTCACCGTTCTCACCAAGATGCCGGGGCCCTGTGCTCCAGGGTTTCCCTTTGTCCAGGGGCCACCCAACATAGCCACCCACTGTGAATGAGCCCCTGCACTAGAATCCGGGGTTTCCCTGTGTTTAGGGACCCTCCAAAGTGGCTGCTTGTGGTGACATCTTGTTCCACGTTACCGAGAGAGACCTGAGGAAGCCAGTCTGGAGCCCCACTCCCCCTCCCCCCACCACCGTTTAGTTCCCCCTGTGGTTCTGTTCCGCCCCCCTCCTTCAATATCCCTCCTGCCCCATTTCCCCTCTCTTCACCTTCCCCTCTGCCTCCCCCCCCAACAGTTGAAACTGCTGCCTTACAGTGCCAGGGACCCAAATCTAATTCTGGCCTTGGGTGACTGTGCAGTTCACCCCGTGTCTGTGTGTGCCTCTCTCCCCAGCGGGAGATGCGCCGCGGTCCCTCTCTCACTCATACCTCCTGGCGCTAGCTTTCCCACTAGTGTGATGGCCCCCTCCCAGGGTTGATCTGATCCCCTCCCACACTCACTTTTGTGGTGTCCCTGCTAGCTCCTTCTCACCTTCTCCTGCGCTCTGCTGCACTGGTTCCTTTGTTCATAATGAGGTGATGCAGTCACATGCAATTTGTCCATTGATTTCCTCCGCCTCCTTTGTCCCTTCCTCACCAGTGTCTCTCTTGCTGTCTATCTGAACCGTTTTCATGGATGAACTCGTCCGTCTCTGCAGGGACAGTAAAAAATAATGTTCTTGGCTCTGAGATGTTACCCAGAGCCTGGCTGGTTATCGCATCCCAAATTTAATTTTATTTTGGTATAGGGCCGACTTCACCTGAGTAAATTCTGCACTGATCTTATGTCCCTCCCAGTTTCATGCCTTTGTCTGTCTGGCCGAGCTTCGGTGAAGCTTGGCTATTGCTGCTCTCTGCTGCTTTCCCTCCTTGGGTTTTGGTCGGGGCGATCTGCCTGTCAATCTCCGGAGACTTGGTGAAGGTGTCCCTCCCTTTCCACCAGGTTGCCCAACATTTGGACAATATAGACGGTCAGATCCTGCCCCAATTCCCTCTGGCAGGCCCACTATTTGGATGTTCTGCCACCTCGACTGATTTTCTTGGTCTTCGAGCTTCCCTTTCAGGCTCCCTGGGTCACCACCATCCTCTTGATTTCGGCCTCCACGGCGACGATTTGTTTGCTCTGGTCCATTGATGCTTTTTCTAGCCCGCACCCCCCCCCCCCCCCCTTTCCACCTCAACCCAGATTCTGAGAATCCTCTGTTGCTCCCGATGCCATCAATAGAATCCATTGAATTCCTGCAGTGCAGAAGAAGGCCATTCTCCCCATCAGGTCTGCACTGGCCCTCTGAAAGAGCACCTTACCTCGGCCCAATCCCCACCCTATCCCTGTAACCCCAGCTAACCTGCACACCTTTGGACAGCGGGAATAAACCAGAGCACTCAAAGGGAACCCACGCAGACACGGGGTGAACTGCACAGTCACCCAAGGCCAGAATCAACAAAAATCTTCCTTCCAGCAATTTGTTTCTGTCACAACCCTCATCGCCAGTTTTCTCTTTAGTTATATTTCATTGTCGCCATGGAGGGAAAAGGTATGGAGGTGCCCACACTCTGGATTCTGAGAAAAGACAAGGAGAGATTTATTAAGAGTTTTGCTCATTCAATCAAAATGGTGATCGTCTCAAAGCCAATGCAAACAATCTGCTGATGCCATTAAACATCACATGACACTAAACAAGCAAAAATGTCCAAGATACATAATAACCTTGTAATATTTGACATTAATACAGAGATTGGCGATCAAATCTGCTTTCTGCCCCATTGGTGGGAAATGATAGATGGAACAGAGTGCACAAATAAGTGAGGAAGAAAATGTTGATGAAACCAGAATGGAAACAGTGATTGGAAGGAAAGTATCAAAAATGGTTTTACAAGAAGATTTTCCATTTTGTTGCAGAATGATTCTGGCAGTTGGATACTATGGTCTATCTTTGAACACACCTAACCTCCATTGTGACGATTATTTGAACTGTTTCTTTTCTGCTGCCTTCGAAGTTCCGGCCTATTTAGCAGCTTGGCTTTTTCTCCAAAGGTGTCTCCGAAGGTTCAGCATTTCAGCCACATTCTGAATAACAGAAGAACTCAGACTTTCTGGCACCTGAGAGACTGGAGGGATTTGGTTCGATTGGTTGGCTGGTGGCCAATGAAATGGCCAAAAAGGGTATAACTGTCCAGGAACAGACAGTGATTGGCTTCATCCGGGTAGAAGGTTTTCAGAGGGCTCAGGCTAGAAACAGAACTCTCCTGGAAGCCGAGAGAATAAGCCGAGACTTTCTCTCTCACTCTCTCCTTCTCCAAAAAGGTTACTTGCCTGCTGTTTCTGAATCTGCAGAGGTGTCTTGAGATCCTCATGAATCAATAGTGCAAACCATTACAGACGGAAAGCAAGAACCTCTAAACTGAATTGAGCCCCAGACGAAGAGATGTACTGGTAGATTTCCATCTGAAACAGAAACTTTTATCCTTTATATTTTTGTATTATTTTCCTTTACACACCTCTTCCCCTCTGTATTTGTCTGACTTGTGTGTGTGTATAGTGTGGGTGAGTTAAATGGGGGGGGGGGGGCAGTTAGAATTGTGATGATAGTTAGCAGCTGTATTTGCTGAATAATTATTTATAGTTATTGATAAAAATAATTGAAATTAAATTTACAAACCAGGTGACTGTAGTTACTGGTCAGCCAAAGACCTTGAGTATTTTCTCAGAATTAATTGTTGATTCCTAATTGTGTTGCAAATCTGGGCCAAGTGGTACTGGAGTTGACCACACACTAGCCCAGGGAATCATAACACTTTAGACGTTTACAACTTTATGGCGCTATATAAACCACCATATACTTCTATCTGAAGCTGCCAAAAATAATCAATCAGTAACTAATCTGTGAGTAGTTGATGATCCCTTTAACCGGTGCAACTAGTGACTGTCTGAAGTTAAGAGATGGCATTAGTTGGAGCATTGAGTTCAAAATGGCACTGCTAATGTTCTGCCTAATCTGCATTCTTGTGCTGCATATTCCTAACACACTCATCAAAATGTTGCCTGGCATCGCCTGCTCAGAGGTGTGCCAGAGTGACACAGATGTCACTTTCCACTTTCCAAAAAGATACCTGTTGTGCCAAACAAATGGGTCAGATTTCACAGCTTCTGTCTCTGGTCCTCCGTGGAGTTTTAGCTTTGTCCCTTACTTTCCCTCCGAAATGTTTCCTGAATATATCCCAAACTATTTCCTCTTTGAAAGCGTCCCATGAATCATTTGCTGTTTATCTACTGTTATTTGAATCCCAGATCCCTAACCCTATTTTGATTCTTTTACATTTTGAAACATTCATCTCTCAAGATATTAATAAGTGTTAGTTACTAATATTTTTCAATGAGAAATGGTGTCACTTTATTTGTGCAGGCTCTGGACTAGTGTTTTATGTTCACAAAACTTTAGTTTAAGACTTTATTATACTTTGGCGCTAACAAAATGGATTTTTCAGGCTCTACAGAAAATGGTCTCTGTTGGATATAATCCACTTTTACCCAATAATTACTGAAATGTTGTTAACAAGGTGCATCCTCATTATGTGCACATCACAAAATAGCCTTTTCGACATTGTTATCTCATGTTTATGGGATACTGCAGCTTGAAGTGTGATTATCTGTTTCTAACCTTGTGCAGCGTGTTGATGATTTCAGATTGGTGCTGGACTTGAGACAGTGCATTTGATTGGCATGAGTAAGAGCCAATAAAACTGATAACAATGGGCCAATAAACTGATAACATCGATAAATTGAGAGTAGGATTGTGTAATTTGGATCAGTGAGTTACGACTGAGCCACCAGTGGAGGAAAAGCGATTTGAAGCTGATCACCTTTGCACGTTGTTTGTATCTCAAAGTCTTGTGTGGAATGTTATAAATGTATTGTAAATGCTAGTTCATTGGCTGGTAAGCAACTGCTAATTTGCATTACCTCGTCGAAATTGCTTCAGATTAAAGGTAAAAAGAGAAATATTTTACAGATTAGGCAGACAAAAACCAGCTGGAATTTAAAAAAAATTAAATTAAAAGCGAATTAAATAGAACAGAGCTGCAGGGCCAGGTGGTGTGTTGTATCTGCATGATGTGGGAGCTGGTGGACTCCATTGTGGTTCATGGTCATTGGATAAACATATGGATGATAATGGAATAGTGTAGATGGGCTTTAGATTGGTTTCACAGGTCGGCGCAACATTGAGGCCAAAGGGCCTGTACTGCGCTGTAATGTTCTATGTTCTATGAATCCTGGAGGTAGGTTGCAGGACCCTCAGCTCATGTCCTTATCCAACAGGTTGGAGATTCTTGCTCCCTATGTAAATGAGGGTGGGGACTGTGGGGAGGATATGCAAATTGACTACAGCAGCGTGATACAGGGAACCATCCAAGTTGGGGGGGGAGAAAAAAGAAATAGAATCATAGAATCCCAAAAGTGCAGAAGGATGCCATTCAGTCCATCGTGTCTGCACCAACCCACTGAAAGAGCACCACAAACCCACCCCTCCACCCTACCCACGAGATCCCACTTGGGGACAATTTAGTGCAGCCAATCTACCTCACCTGCACATCGTTGGACTGTGGGAGGAAACCGGAGTACCTGGATAAAACCCACAAAGGCATGGGAAGGATTTCAAACTCCACACAGACAGTCACCCGAGGTCGGAATCTGACCGGGGCTAGATGATCTGGAATTGTTGCTAAGTTTGCAGATGATACAAAGATATGTAGTGGGATAGATCATATTGAGATTGCGGCGAAGCAGCAGAAAGGCTTGGACAGGCGAGGAGAGTGGGCAAAGAAGATGCAGATGGAATATAATGTGGAAAGTTGTAAGATTGTGTACTTTGGGAGGAAGCATAGAGCATAGACTATTTTCTAAATGGGGAAAGCTTCAGAAATCTGAAGCACAAAGAGGACTTGGGAGTCCTAGTTCAGGATTCTGTCAAGGTTAACATGCAAGATCAGTTGGCAGTTCGGAAAGCAAATGCAATGTTGGGCGAGATTCTACGTTCCCGCCGCCGATTTCATAATCGGCGAACAGGTGGGGAATTCCTTTTTCTGACAAAATCGGGGGCGGCACCTGTTTGACATAGGTTTTGCATGCTCCGCCCCCTCTGAAACGCATCATCATGATGAGAAGCATGCCGTTGGGACAACCTCAGCATGTCACCAAAAGATCCTCCCTCGATGCTCCGTTCCCGATGGGCCGAGTTCACGACGGCGCAGGCTCCCAGCCGTGCAGGAACCCGGCATGGCAGCTGCGGACTTTGTCCAGCGCCACCACAGTCAGGAGGAAGCCATGCTGCTGGCTGGGGGCAGCTTCCACAAGTGCTGGGAGGACTGGTGAGGGGTGGCTAGAGGGTGTCCACGGGGTTACTATCTGGCTGGTCGGGTCTGCGCACCGCCCGCGCCATTTTGCACGGCGCAACCGCTGCAAGTCGTTGCCGTGCACATGCGTGGCCACGGACCCGGCACTTTTCCGGCCGCTTATTTCGTGGAGGCCGTGTGGCGCAGCTGCTAGACCCTCACCGGTTGCAGCATCGGTGATGGGGCGATGCCGATTTTCTCCATGTAAAACGCCACGAATCCTCCGCACTTAGCCTCAGAATTAGAGAATCTAGCTGATTAGATTTAATTTCAGTAGGGCTGGACTACAAGAGCAAGAATGTACTGCTGAACTGTATAAGGCTCTAGACAGGCCCAATTTGTAATATTGTTTTCGGCCCCATCTAAGGAAGGATGTGCTCGCCTTGGATTCGAGAGGAAGTTCACAGGAATGATCTTGGGAATTAAGTGCTTGTCAAATGAGGAGCGGTTGAGGACTCTGGGTCTGTATTCGATGGAGTTTTGAAAGATGACGGGGGTTCTCATTGAAACTTACAGAATGCTGTGAAACTGTGGACATGGAGAAGATGTTTCCACTGGTCGGAGAGACCAGAACCTGAGGGTACAGCCTCAGACTGAAGATACTATCCTTTAAAAATGAGGTGAGGAGGAATTTCTTCATCCAGAGGGTGGTGAGTCTGTGGAAGTCTTTGCGCAAAAGGCTGTGGAGGCCAAATCACTGAGTGGGCGGGATTCTCCGTTTCTGAGACTAAGTGTTGACGCCAATGCAGATTTCGTGGACTTTCACAGCAGCAGAACTGGACCGATTCAGCTACTGTTAAGGGGCTAGCACCAGCGTCATGTGGAACACAATCGATTCTAATGAGAAACGGTGCTGGATTCGCTGGTTTCGTGATTGGCACTCAGGAGGCTGACAAGTTGCAGCCACATATACACACTGCACCTCCGCACACACGCCATCCCTGCCAACAGGATGGCAGCAACATGTTTGGCCCACATTTAGCTAACAGCAAACTGGGGACCTTCTCAGATGTCCTGGAGGAGAGGTAGATGACCCTGTACACCGGCCCGGGAAGGAGGTTGCCGACTGCCGCCATTCGTCGTGCCTGGGCGCAGGTGGCAGAGCCCATGAGCGCCGTGAACCGGACCAGCCAGCAGTGCTATAAAAACTGCATGACCCACTCAGGGCGGCCAGGCTCAGAAGACAGCACTGTACCCCTGGCACTAACCCCCAACCCACACATCCATAACACTCCACCCCCCACCACCCTGCACCCATACCGCCGCCTGATGCATGATCAATTGCACAAAGACGAGAGTTGAATACAACTGAGGATTTATTACACTAAGATGTGTGGCCTCCTACAGCAGCTGGCAAAATGGCTGCTGTGCGGGGAGCACACATATTTATACTCCGCCTACTGGGCGGAGCCAGCAGGCAGGGACTACCCCCGTACCTGTAGTACAGGGCCTTAGCACACCTCTCCAAATATATATAACAGTGGTGATTACCACATTCACCCTCTGTTAAAATTGAGTCCGGCGGGGGTAGCGGCGAACTATATACAGAATAAGTTTTAATATACAAAGGCAAAAAATTTTTTAGAGTCCAGTACAAGGTGCTTTAACAGTCCCGAACCAATTACAGGTTTAGCCGGTTCAGGGCCTTGATCTGACGTTGGGAGCGACACAGTGGTGGCGGCGATTCCGGTGTCAGTCTGGTCCGCGGTGACTCCGGGAGCATGCCGAAATCCTCCTCATCCTCGGGCGTGGGCAGGGGGAGGACTTATGGTCCCGGGGGGGGGTTGCCGCTGGGTGCGTCGGGGGAGGGGAGGGTGGCGTTGGGCCGGAGGGGTATATGTGTGGGGAACCTGCTGGTGCCAAGTCCCTGAGGTAGACAGTATCCTGACGGCCGTCGGGGTACGCTACGTAGGCATACTAGCGTGGAGTAACGTCACCCTTTCAATCAACGGGTCCGCCTTGTGGAGTTGTACGTGCTTACGGAGGAGTACGGGTCTGGAGCTGCGAGCCAAATCGGGAGCAACACCCCGGATGTGGACTTCCTGGGGAAAGCAAAGAGATGTTCATGGGGCGTGTCGTTAGTCACAGTGCATAGAAGCGACCGAATGGAGTGCAGTGCATCGGGGAGGACCTCCTGCCAGCGGGAGGCTGGGAGATTTCTGGACCGTAGGGCCAGCTGGACGGCCCTCCAGGCCGTCCCGTTTTCCCTCTCCACCTGCCCGTTTCCCCGGGGGTTAAAGCTGGTCATCCTGCTGGAGGCGATACCCCTGCTGAGCAGGAACTGATGCAGCTCATCGCTCATGAATGCGGATCCCCTGTCGTTGTGGATGTAGGCAGGGAAGCCGAACAGAGCGAAGATGGTGTTGAGGGCTTTGATGACAGTGGCAGACATCATGTCGGGGTATGGGATGGTGAAGGGGAATCTGGAATACTCATCGACCACACTGAGGAAATACGTGTTACCTACAAATCAGTGGAGGGGAGGGGCCCTTTGAAATCCACGCTGAGGCGTTCAAAGGGGTGGGAGGCCTTCACCAGGCATGCGCGGTCCGGCTGGTAGAAGTGCGGTTTGCACTCCGTACAGACCTGGCAGTCTCAGGTGATTGCCCGTACTTCCTCGACGGAGTAGGGCAGATTGCGGGCCTTGATGAAGTGGTACAAACGTGTGGCTCCCGGGTGACAGAGGCTGTCGTGCAGGGCCCGGAGTTGGTTCACTTGTGCGCTGGCACATGTACCTCGGGATAGGGCATCGGGAGGCTCGTTGAGCTTACCGGGGCGATACAAAATCTCGTAGTTGTAGGTGGAGAGCTCGATCCTCCACCGTAACATTTTATCGTTTTTGATCTTGCCCCGCTGTGTGTTGTTAAACATGAAGGCTACCGACCGTTGTTCAGTGAGGAGAGTGAATCTCTTGCCGGCCAGGTAATTCCTCCAATGCCGCACAGCTTCAACGATGGCCTGGGACTCTTTTTTTGATGGAGGAGTGTCGAATTTCGGAGGCATGAAGGATTCGTGAAAAGAATGCCACGGGTCTACCTGCCTGGTTGAGGGTGGCGGCTAGAGTGACGTCTGATGCATCGCTCTCCACTTGAAAGGGTAACGTCTCATCAACTGCGTGCATCGCGGCCTTGGCAATGTCGGCCCTAATACGGTTGAAGGCCTGTTGAGAGTCGGCCGTCAGGGGGAAAAGAGTGGACTGCATGAATGGGCGGGCCTCGTCCGCGTACTTTGGGACGAACTGGGCGTAGTAAGAAAAGAACCCCAGGCAGCATTTCAGGGCTTTGGGGCAGTAGGGAAGGGGGAGTTCCATGAGGGGGCGCATGCGGTCGGGGTCGGGCCCCAGAACTCTGTTCTGGACCACATAGCCGAGGATGGCTAATCGGTTCGTGCTCAATACGCACTTCTCTTTGTTATAGGTGAGGTTTAGGAGAGTGGCGGTGTGGAGAAATTTGGCAAGGTTGGCATCATGGTCCTGCTGATCGTGGCCGCAGATGTTGACATTGTCTAGGTACGGGAAGGTGGCCCGCAGCCTGTACCGGTTGACCATTCGGTTCATGTCCCTTTGGAAAACCGAGACCCCTTTGGTGACGCCGAAGGGAACCCTAAGAAAATGGTAGAGGCGGTCATCTGCCAAGAAGGCAGTGTATGGGCGGTCTGCCTTACGGATGGGGAGCTGGTGGTAGGCGGATTTTAGTTCTACAGTTGAGAAGACCCGGTACTGTGCAATCTGATTGACCATATCAGATATGCGTGGGAGGGGGAACGCGTCGAGCTGCGTGGACCGATTGATGGTCTGGCTGTAGTCCACGAGCATTTGGTGTTTCCCCAGTTTTCACCACTACCTCTTGGGCTCTCCAGGGGCTGTTGCTGGCCTCGATGATGCCTTCCCAAAGCAGCCGCTGGACCTCGGACCTGATGAAGGTCCTGTCCTGGGTGCTGTACCGTCTGCTCCTGGTGGCGACGGGTTTGCAATTCGTGGTTAGGTTTGCGAATAGGGAAGATGGGTCGACGTTTAGGGTTGCGAGGCTGCACACAGTAACAGGTGGTAGGGGCCTGTCGAATTTCAATGTTAGGCTCTGGAGATTACACTGGAAGTCCAGGCCAAGTAGCAGGGCAGCGCAGAGGTTGGGGAGGACGTAGAGCCGGAAGCCGCTGAATTCTACACCCTGGATCGTGAGCGTGGCTATACAGTACCCCCGGATCGCCACGGAGTGGGACCCGGAGGCCAGGGAGATTCTCTGATTGGCGGGGTGTACCGCGAGGGAGCAGCGCCTTACCATATCGGGATGGATGAAGCTTTCGGTGCTCCCGGAGTCCAGCAGACAGGAGATCTCGAGCCCATCGATCTTCACGGTTGTCGAGGCAGTGGCTAGATTGTGCGGGGACTACCCTCGTACCTGTAGTACAGGGGCCTTATCACACCTCTCCTAATATATACAACAGTGGTGATTACCACACCGCCATGGCCGGGGGCCCTGGCCACTGAGGCCACCAGCTACCCACCCTCTGGGCTGCATGCGTCGGACTGTCTAACACTGACGTTTTCTGTGTTCCTCTCCCCACCCCCAAGGAGAAGGCTGCACAGAACCACCCGGAGCGGGAGAAGACAGAGGGGGATCGCCGGACCTGGAGCCACCCCCCCACTGTGGCAGAGCAGGACGTGGTTGACGGTCCAGAGGAAAGAGAGGTCACCGAGGCGGAGCTTGGCTGCGGGCGAGAAAGTGAGAGCCCGCTTAGTTGTGGTTCCCTATGTCACATGTCGCAATCCCCACTAACACCACCCTCACCCCCACTAACACCACCTTCACCCCACTAACACCACCCTCACCCCCATCCCACCTCGCCCCCGCACCACCATCACCCTACATCACCCCCATGCCATCACACCCACCCCACCACCCCCCACCCCCACCCACATGCTCACAAACCCCTACCCTCCAGTCTAATCACCTGCTGGTGATGGGCCGGGTCCATCAGGTGACCCCCGCCTCCAGCCACTGCCACAGCCGGAGTCCCCCTGTGAGCCAAGCAGTGACGAGCAGAGCAGCTCGGACATCAGCCCTCCGCCACAGCAGTCTCCAACACCCTCCACCATCTCAGAGACACTCACCTCGGTTGGGCACTTTAGTGAAGAGGCTCCTGGGATACTATCTGGTGCTCACCACACAGTTGCTCCAGTACAGCAGGCCATCCCCAGGGATGAGCTGCTGCCCTGATGGGTTTCAGTCTTCTGGAACGGACAGTCCATCTATCGGGAGATGCAATGGCAGAGCCAAGGACTGCATGAGGGGTTTTCAGCAAGCATCCAGCACCTGCAGCTGCAGTTGGAGGAGTGCAGGATCAGGAGGTGGTGCCGACCATGCGTGCCACACAGGCCAAAACCGCATGGGTCGCTTCCACGGTGGGGAAATTTGGGGCAACGGATTTGGTTATGAATCAGCATGTCCAAGGTTTGGAGTAATCTGTGCAGGCACTGGCCAAGGCCCAGGACAGTGTTGCCGACTCACTGACAGCCGTGTGCCAGAGCCACGTGGAGATAGCAGCGGCCCAGTCACAGCAGGCCATGACTGAGAAGGTCGGCGGCATTGCCCAGGCGCAGGCCGGCGTGACGCAGACCCTGAGGGAGGTGGCTCACTCACTGGCTGATGTGACAGAAACCCAGATGGTGGTGGCACACTCAATGAGTGATGTGGCGCAGTCCCAGATGGAAATGGTCCACTCCCTGTGCTCCAAAGCCACGAGTGTGCGGACCCTGGTCAAGACCAGAGTGGGTCTCCGGGACTGGCAGTAGCAGAAGGCAGTGGAGCCTCAGGGGATAGCTCCGCTCGCACTCCTGTCCCGTGGAGTGGCTCAGGAGCCATGAGTGATGGGGCCTGTGCAGACGACTCCCGCAGGGGAGGTGCCAGAGCAGCGCAACACCTCGGACTTCCCCACCCTCCTGGCCCTGGTGCATCTGGTGGGCAGCGGGTAGAATAGGGCGGCACCATGCCACCTGGGACACCCGAGCATAAGTCGGACCCATCCACGCCCAGTCAACCCAGAAGACGCCCGCCAACGGGGTCCCAGGTCGCAGAGCGGGAATCACAGCAGACCGCCTCCATTCCTGTTGTACCGTCTGGGGAACCACCTAGATGTAGCATTAAGGCTCGTAAGGCCAGAATATTAGATACCAGTTAAGTTGACATGAGTACAGTTTAATTATAGGGGCTAGGGCAGAAATCTGCAAATATTTGTTCACCTTAAACACCTGTTTGCACTGCTACAAACTGTCTCGGTGCTCTGTCAGATGGGTGTGAGGGGTGGGCAGGTCTGGGCTGGCAACAGAGGTGGGGGGAGGAGGGTGAATGGGAGGACCTTATTGGTGGCTTTTGCTCCCCCCAACTCCTTCCCCGATCACCCCCATCACCGTCACCCCAGGGATTTGATGGGACTGTGGTATGGAATGTCCAGCTCGCATGCAGGGATCACCCAGGTGGAGGGTGGAAAGTGCTACTGTGGGCAGGAGTCAGACATTGTGATATGGTGCAGAGTACCAGACCTCATCGCAGAGCGGTTCGTCATCATCCTCTATCCCATGGACCAGACCCACTGTTACTGCAAACCCAGGGCCACAGCTCGTAGTGCGGCAGGTATGTATTGTGGAGGGGGTTGCAGCCATGGGTTCGCGGGGGGTGGCAGTGAGAGGGTGTGGGGGTGGGGTCAGTGTCCTGGCCAGTCCCCCCCACCCCTAGTTGGTGAACCTGGAAATATGCAGACCGTCCTGTGCACGCTGGTTCTGGCGCACGCAGCCTGCAGCCCCGCGTGCCTACCTGGGCCCCATGTTCTGCCCACCCTTGCATCCTCCTCATCGGACAATGATGGGTGTTCTATCTCCTCCTCCAGCACAGCGCCTCTCTGCTGCACAATGTTGTGGAGGACGCAGCAGGCTGCCACGATGCGGGCGACTTTCTCAGCATCATACTGGAGGGCCCCTCCTGAGCGGTCCAGGCCTCTTCAGGATGCCGAAGCACCGCTCAACCACGTCCCTAGTTACTGTCTGGGCATCGTTGTAGCGGGTCTCAGCATCGGCCTGTGGCCACCCGATAGGTGGCAACAGCCACGACTGCAGCTGATAACCTCTGTCACCCAGCCAGCGGGCGGCATCTTGAACATGTCATGGATCGTTGAGTGTGCCAAGATGACGGCATCATACATACTGCCCGGGTATCAGGCACAGAGGTGAATGATGCACATCTGATGGTCACATACCGGCTGCACATTCATTGAGTACATAGAACAGTACAGCACAGAACAGGCCCTTCGGCCCTCGATGTTGTGCCGAGCAATGATCACCCTACTCAAACCCACGTATCCACCCTATACCCGTAACCCAACAACCCCCCCTAACCTTACTTTTTAGGACACTATGGGCAATTTAGCATGGCCAATCCACCTAACCCGCACATCTTTGGACTGCGGGAGGAAACCGGAGCACCCGGAGGAAACCCACGCACACAAGGGGAGGACGTGCAGACTCCGCACAGACAGTGACCCAGCCGGGAACCGAACCTGGGACCCTGGAGCTGTGAAGCATTTATGCTAACCACCATGCTACCCTGCTGCCCCTAGTAGTACCCCTAAGTACTACTTAGTAGAAAAGTAGTACCCCTTTTGGTGGTTTAGAGCTGCTAAAAGCCCCTAGTTGCCACATTCTGGCGCCTGTTCGAGTACACAGAGGGAGAATTCAGAATGTCCAATTCAGCTAACGATCGCGTTTTTTGGGACTTGTGGGAGGAAACCGGAGCACCCGGAGGAAACCCATGCAGACACGGGGAGAATATGCAGACTCCGCAGAGACAGTGACCCAAGCAGGAATCAAGCCTGGGACCCTGGAATTGTGAAGCCATAGTGCTAACCACTAAGCTACTGTGCTGCCCTTAGAATAATAACCATTTATTGTCACAAGTAGGCTTACATTAACACTGCAATGAAGTTACTGTGAAAAGCCCCTAGTTGCCACATTCCAGCGCCTGTTCGGGTAGAGAATTCAGAATTTGCAGCTGGTGCGGGAACTGAACCCACGCTGCTGGCCTTGTTCTGCATTACAAACCAGCTGTCTAGCCCACTGAGGTAACAGAGGTCTTTAGGTTCTTCATTAATAAGGGGATCAGGAGTTAGGGGAGAATGGGGGATGAGAAATCCATCAGCCATGATCATTTGTTGGATCAACTCAATGCGCCAAATGGTCTAATATCTAAATGCTTCGATAAATTATGGTCAATAAAAAAGTCTTTGTTTTGGCTTTTCAGTAAAACCTTTATTCTTCGTGCCAAGGAAACCTACTGTCTGTTTGTTTAAATATTGAACCTTGAACCTTAAACAAATTACTTGTGCAATATAAAACCCAGAAATCATTAAATTAGTGTAAAATTAGACATGGGTCAAGATACGTCACGGACCTAGTGCACTAATTTCTGCATAATATGCAGTCAATCACTTCCTGAGAATCAACTACAGTACTAGCAAAGACTGCCTCAGCTAAATTTCACCCCTTAAACCCTTTACAATTCACATCACAACAAACATGATAAGAATGTAAAAATGCATAGTAATTAGTTAGAATATAGAATCCCCACAGTGCAGAAGGAGGCCACCCTGACAATTGATTGGAAACAAGAAAACTGTTAAAGAAAATTCAAAGGCACAGTTAGTAACTATACTACATAGGCTGGCGCTGAGCTAAACACAAACCAAAATTTCCACATGTGTTTCTTGGTTTATCTAGTCGAACGATGAGGTTCTATAATTAGTGCAGTGTCAGCACTTGGGTCAATGAGTCCGAAGGGCATGAGTTCAAGCCTGACACTATAGATTTAAACACATTATGCAGCGAATACTTCAGTATTCTTAAATGATACGCTTAGCAAAGCAAGGGTAGTCCAATGGGTTACTTAATAAAAAGCTTTCTGATTCAGTAAACAATGTTACCTATGTACACCTCAGTGCCTGGTACACCTCAGTGTGTCCTCTCTCCTTTCTGCTGAGCCCCACACTGGCAGAACTTTTATATCAGTGCTAATAAACCATCCCCAGTCCCAATGAGCACAAGGAAACAATCATCCCCAGCTGCATGTGTCCCATGCAAGTTATAAGATTCCCTCCTCCTCTCCCGAGTTCAAAGACCCTCTGAAAGGAAGACAATGAGGAGGAGACGATAAGGGGAAAAGGTCGAGGAAACCGAGGATGACAAAAACCGGTGCAAACCAGCAGCGGCCAGACGACAAAAGAAAAAACAAAACAAACAGCATTTCAGTTCCAACAAGACGCTACCGAAGTGGGGAGCAGGAATGCCGGCGTTCACGCCGCTGCATCTTCACCTCGGGGCCGACACCCTTACTCATAGGGGGTAAAGTCACCAGCAGCCAAACCCGGGGACAGCATGCAACACAACGTCTAACCCATCAACCCAAGGCCCAATCGGCATGCCTGTCCTTCCAGCCACGGAGGAACCAGGTGGGGGGTGGCAAGAGACAACGTCCAGTTCCACAACCCGTAGTACCCAAACATCCAGCACAGTGCCAGTGTTTCCCGAAACACCAGGAGAGCCGTCGCCCCAAAGTTCGTCCTGTACATGTCACAGAGTTATATAAACCTCAGTTCAAAAAGAACCAGCAGGGTCCCTTGCACGCCACCACACAACCAGCATTCGCGTACGAATGCCCAGCCTACGCAATGGCAACGGGGTTCCTCAACGTGCGCAGCTGCACACCGCGCCTGCATCCGCAGCACTCAACCCGCCAGTGTCTCTAGTCATAAACTATCAGCCACAGGCAATAGTCAGCTCTCAGGTAGAATTACTGCAGCAGAACTCTTCGACCAACTGGTCATCATCATCATAGTATTTACAGTGCAGGAGGCCATTCAGCCCATCGAGTCTGCACCAGCCCTACTTAAGCCCACGTCTCGACCCTATCCCCGTAACCCAGAATCCCACCTAACCTTTTGGACACTCAGGGACAATTTAGCATGGCCAATGCACCGAACCTGCACATATTTGGACTGTGGGAGGAAACCGGAGGAAACCCACGCAGACACAAGGGGAAAAGTGTAAACTCCACACAGAAAGTCACCCGAGGCCGGAATTGAACCTGGGACTCTGGAGCTGTGAGGTAGCAGTGCTAACCACTGTGTCACCATGCCGACCTGGCATAGAACAACATTATTCATGGGATCTTGCTGCACAAAGATAGGATGCCACTGCTCCAAACGGCAACATTTCCTTTGTGTTTACTGGCCAGTGTGATATGTGGAATGTTGTGTAGTTGATTTTTAAATCTTTGTTACTGTTGACCGTTTAATAAACAAATTATTTTCATCTCTCAAGTGCCTCCTTGAGGGCACACATGCTGTGCCTTAGAGGATGAATGGCAGAGCATGGAAACAAACTTTGAAGCCTGGGCAGTGTATCTGAACCCTAATCTAACAAACAATAAATCGCACATGAATTTGTATCGGAAGACTTTTCACTAGTGAAACAGTCCTACAAGCATGGACACATTATCCTTTCCCATTTTCACACTTATAATTCAGTTAAGATTCTTAACAATTCATTGCCAGTGTCTCATCCATTTCTGTTATGGATTAACTGATAACGATTGATTAATATAATTAATCAACAACTCCCTTATTTTGGGCCATGTGACTTGTGGTAGAAGACAAGCATTAACCTTTGTCTATTTTCTCCAAGCAATTCTTATACAGCTGAGTTCCTTGTCAAGCAAATTGTAATGAACTCCAATTGGCTTTATTGGTTGGCCAATTGGAGTATGAGCTCCCTCAATGATAGCTCATTGAGGGGGCCCATATAATCACCTGTGTAGGCTTTGTGAGCCAGTCTTAAGTTGACTGGACTGCTAGCAGCACTGTTTGTAACTGCTCCTGTAATATCGTTATTGTAAATAAATATTGGTGTGGTGACGGAACTCCTGCCTCCCGTGGATTACTACACAAATAGTTGATGATTAGGCACAAATATGTACAATTTTGAGATAATCTTCTATCCTTTTGTGGAATTCTAAGAGTATCAGTATCCATTTTCAAATTCAAAAAGGTGGTGCAGTGGTTAGCAATGATACCTCACAGGGACCAAGGTTCAATTCCAGCCTTGGGTGACTGTCTGTGCGGAGTTTGCACTTTCTCCTGTGTCTTCGTGGGTTGCCTCCAGGTGCTGCAGCTTCCTCCCACAGTCCAAAGATGTGCAGGTTAAGTGGATTGGCAATGCTAAATTGGCCCTATGTGGAATTGCTGGGTTTGGACCAGGGTGGGGTACTCTTTCGGAGGGTTGGTGCAGACTCAATTGTCAGGGTGGCCTCCTTCTGCACTGTGGGGATTCTATATTCTAACTATGCATTTTAACATTCTTATCATGTTTGTTCTCATTTGCTCTCAAGGGTTTGTCGACTACCCATTATTGCCAGAACAGCTCATCTTTGGTCTCTTTGTCAAATCCATCATTGCCCCACAGAATAGATGTGCAAAAATTTCTTACCCATCTTCATCTGGCTCACGTTCAACACCTTCGCTTTCCGCCTCATCTTCGAGGTCAGCATACATATCTTCGTAGTATTCATCATCGGTCACAGCAATGATGTCTCCTGCAAAATACAACATTGCACACGGAATTATGTGTTCACGCAGGAGGCAGCCAATTTCAAAGTCAGCCTTGAGTTTCACTGCCATGCTCTTATTTAGCATTCCACGCTGTGGAACTTCAGGAGGACTGCAAGAATGACTGAAAGAATGAGTCATTTGGTACAGCTTTTGTAACTGTTCTGCGAGTACTTTGACTTTGTGCTTCGGCTTAGTTTTAATTGTTTTCAATGTGACATTTTTGTTTTCAGTTGATCTCGCATCCTGTGCACCCCATGATTTCTAGTTCATCAAAGAATAAAGATTCAAACTTGTCAGGCCGCGAATGCATCTGGTATATTTTCGTAATTACCTCATTTCCAAAATGCTCATTGGGTTTGAATTAAACTCCATAGTGAAGCTCCTCCGCTTCTCATGCTCTGAACATTTAACATTCACATCTTGTGGATACTTTAATATGGGCTCTTCATGCTCCTGTATCATGCCACTGAGCAAATACACTTTCTTGAAGGTGGTTAACCAGAATTACAGAATACTCTCTGGCTCTTCCATCTCTGTCTGATTTGTTGCCTTCCGCCTGGATTTCTTCTGAATCCTCATCAAATGATTGCACTATAATATCTTGTAGGGATCTGTAGTATTCAGCTGGCCACCTGTCTTGTGGGATGTACAGTTGCTCAACTAAGTTCAAGGATTCCATGCATCTGCTCCTATGATGGATTCAATTTTCATGTCCACAATATAAAACAGGAACATGTACGTCATGTCACCCATGGAGAACTTAAGTTCACATTCACTGACCAAAATGTCGAACAGGGCTCCCATCTGCAACAACCATAGGTTCACACCAGCACTGACTGACGCCACCTTCAAAAGGTGGAGGCAGGACGGGGGGACACTGACAGTCAGGGACCTATACACGGACGACAGGATCGCAACACTGGACGAACTGACAGAGAAATTTCAGCTAGCTGGGGGGAATGAGCTACGGTACCTGCAGCTCAAAAACTTCCTACGAAAGGAGACAAGGACGTACCCACAACCGCCACGACAGACACTACTGGAAGACCTACTGGACGCAAGTATCCTAGAGAAAGGGAACTGTAGTGACATGTATGACCGACTGGTAGATAGGGACGACACCGTACTGGACGCAACAAGGAGGAAATGGGAGGACGACCTGGGGATGGAGATAGGGTGGGGACTCTGGAGCGAAGCACTGCATAGGGTCAACTCCACCTCCACGTGCGCAAGGCTCAGCCTGACGCAACTAAAAGTGGTACATAGAGCCCACTTAACAAGAACCCGTATGAGTAGGTTCTTCCCGGAGGTGGAAGACAGATGTGAACGGTGCCAAAGAGGCCCGGCCAACCACGCCCACATGTTCTGATCTTGCCCCAGACTCGTGGAGTACTGGACAGCCTTCTTCGAGGTTATGTCCAAAGTGGTGGGAGTGAGGGTGGAGCCATGCCCGATAGTGGCGGTCTTCGGGGTTTCAGAACAGCCAGATCTATTCCTGGGGAGGAGGGCGGACGCCCTTGCCTTTGCCTCCCTGATCGCCCGCCGTAGAATCCTGTTTGGCTGGCGGTCAGCAGCACCGCCCAGAGCTGCGGACTGGCTGTCCGACCTCTCGGAATCTCTCCAAATGGAGAAAATCAAATTTGCCATCCGAGGGTCGGACGACGGCTTCCACAGAACGTGGGAGCCATTCATGCAACTGTTCCGGGACCTATTTGTGGCCAATGTACAAGAGGAAGAATAGTCGGGGGAAGGTAGCGGGAGGGGGGGGGGGCTACAGGTTCGTTACGGGGGTTCGATGGCTAGCTAAGGCCCAAAACCAAACTAAATAAACATGTTGAGGGGGGGGGGGGGCGCAGTTACTACTACGAAGATGCTTACCTGTAAATATGTATGTTAATTTTTGCGTGTTTGTTTTTTTTTCTCTCCTAACAATTTGTAATTTGTTCAATATAAAATATGAAAACTGAATAAAAACATTTATAAAAAAAAAAAGTTCACATTCACCGAAAGTCTCCAACTTCAACTGGCCGGGGAGTGCAGGACCGCACATGTGTTGAGGATGGGGGAAAGTCAAAAGTGAGAACCCGGAACACATGCAGCCATGGCGCTAGACTCGTGTAGGTTCACTTTCTTCTATCCTTATGCCCCTGACCTTCACTAATGCCATCTCACTTCCCTTACATGTCCATCAGTCAACCAGCCCAGATCATCCTCTCACCCTCTGGAAATCAGGGACCTAAGCAGCTCTGAGGAAAGCATATCAGAGATGAGCATTGAAGAGGCATCACAGCTGTCACCCACACCCTACCCAGTGCAGATACTCACAACGCATGAAATTCATTAATAGGCAGGCTTCTGGGTCACTCACTGATAAGCACTTCACAGCTGATGATCCACAGCTGGTGAGAGTAGGAACATCCCAGGAATCTGACACTCAGAGGGATGCTGGACTCCACTGAGCCCCAGTCAGGCAAAGGCAGAGTTGTAAGTATCAGGACGTATGTCAGCGTCACTCCTCAGACTGCAAGGCGTCGCATTGATTTCAGCCAAGGAGATGGTGCCTTCACTCCAGCCCATTGAGTCAACCCAACCCAAGGGTTGTGTCTGCAGTGGAGAGCTTGGTGCAGAACATGCACTCCATGATGGTGGATGTCCACTCCATGGTGCAGGTCATGCACTGCATTGCTGAAGGCATGGGCTACATGGTGCTGGGCATTAATTGTATGATGCAGACATTAGTGAGTATCAGTGCTAGAGAGCAGCTGGGCTTCTGGATCTCACTCCAGATGCATGTCTATCCCATGGATGAGCCCTGGGCCCATTGGGGAAAATATCATCAGGTGCATAGCCCGGCTCCGTCCATTCAGGAGACCCTGGGGGTGTTTAGCCCATCTGACCTCTTCCCCCCACTGTGACTGACACACCTTCAGCACCCCACATCGGAGGGAGAGGCATGACAACACCTGTGCTGCACAAAGGCAGTCCTAGACGAAAGCTTATCAGGGCATCCCTAGCCCTGAACCCCATTTGTCGGCACTAGCCATTGCTCGAGGTCCTTTCTCCGCCTCCTCCGGATGTTGCTCCTTACCTTCTCGACCATAGAATTTCACAGGATTGCTACAGTGCAGAAGGCCGTTATTCAGCCCATCGGATCTGCACTGACCCTCTGAAAGAGCACTCTACCCAGGTCCAATCCCCCACCCTATCTCTGCAATCCCACCTAACCTTTGGACATTAAGGGGCAATTCAGCAGAGCCAGTCCATCTAACCTGCACATCTTTGGACGGTGGGTGGAAACCAGAGCACTTAGAGGAATCCCGCACAGATTGGGAGAGAATGTGCAAACACCACACAATAGAACATAGAACAGCACAGTACAGGCCCTTCAGCCCACGATGTTGTGCCAATCATTTAACCGAGTCTAAGATCAACCTAACCTATACCCCTTCAATTTACTGCTGTCGATGTGCCTGTCCAAGAGTCACTTGAATGTCCCTAATGACTCTGACTCCACCACCTCTGCTGGCAGTGCATTCCACGCACCCACCACTCTGATGGGTGACTGATTCTGCAGCAGGTGGTGAAGTAACAAACTAGAGCAGAAAACCTATTTGACATCGTCCTTGCCAATTTATATGTCAAAGCTATGCCTGTTCAATGGTCGGCTTGACCACAGCAGAATCTACGTGGAGACGAGGTGTCTTCACATTGAGAATACCCTCCATCATGCTGAGTGGCACTATAACTACTTTAAATGGGGTAGATTTCAAATAAATATGGCAATTCAAAACCGAGCATCCATGAGGCTATTAGCATCAGTAAGAATTGCATTCAATCAGCAAAGCTTGGAAATGAAGTACACCAGTAAAACTTGCCTGATAGGATACTCTTCACTTGATCGAGGAATGCAGTTCAACAACATTCAAGCAGCTCCACATCATCGAAGAAAAAGCAACTCCCTTGATTGGACCTCATCCACCACCTTAAATATTTCCTCCAATATGGACACACAGTGGCTACAAGATGCACTGCACCATCCGAGGTTCATTTGACAGCACTTTCCAAACCCGCCACCACTACCACCTGAAAGGACAAGGGAAGCGGATGCATCGGAGCACCATCATCTACATGTTTCCCTCTAAGCCACATACCATTCAGAGCTGGGACTAACACTACTATTCACTGTCACTGGATCAAAATCAGGGAACTTCTTTTCGAACAAAAATAAGAGAACAACATCACCCTTTCTGCTTAAACGCAGTGGTTTGAAGTGTATTTGTTTCAACGGCAGAAGTATAGCGGGCAAGGCAGATGAACCTAGAGCACTTATTAGTACTTAGAATTACGATGTTGTGGCTATCACAGAAACATGGTTAAAGGAAGGGCAGGATTGGCAGCTGAACGTTGGAGAATATAGATGCTTCAGGAGAGATAGCAGGGGATGTAAAAGGGGTGGGGGAGCAGCATTGCTGGTTCAGGAGAATATTATAGCCGTACTGTAGGTGAACACCTCGGAGGACTCATACAATGAGGCAATCTGGGTAGAGCTCAGGAACAGGAAGGGGAAATCACAATGTTGGGCGTGTATTGCAGGCCCCCCCCACAACTGCCAGCGCCAGACAGAGGAGCCAGTTTGATTAGTAAGTTCACGATGACACCAAGGTTGGTGGAGTGGCAGATAGTGTTGAGGATTGTCAGAAGATACAGCAGGACCTAGATGGGTTGGAGAATTGGGCAGGGAAATGGGAAATGGAGTTTAATCTGGAAAAATGTGAAGTAATGCATTTTGGTAGGTCTAATATAGAGGGGATATCTACCATAAATGGTAAAACTCTGAGGAATATAGAAAGTCAGAGAATCTGGGCATGCAGGTACACAGATCTTTGAAGGTGGCAACACAAGTGGACAAGGTAGTCAAGAAAGCAGACGGAATTATTGCCTTCATTGGACGGGGCATCGAGAATAAAAAATGGCAAGTCATGCCACAGTTGTATAGAACCTTGGTAAGGCTGCACTTGGAATATTGTGCACAATTCTGGTCGCCACACTACCAGAAGGATGTGGAGGCTTTTGAGAGGGTGCAGAAGAGGTTTACCAAGATGTTGCCTGGTCTGGAGGGTGTTAGCTATGTGGAGAGACTGAATAGACTCGGACTGTTTCATTAGAAAGACGAAGGTTGAGGGGTGACCTGATAGGGGTCTCCAAGATTATGAAGGGCATGGATAGAGTGGCTAGACAGGCACTCTTTCCCAGGCAGGAGGAGTCAGTCACCAGGGTCATAGATGTAAGGTCCATGGGGCAATGTTTAGAGGAGACGTGTGAGGCAGGTTTTTACGCAGATGGTGGTAAGCGCCTGGAACGCGTTGCAAGGGGAGGTTGTGGAAGCAGATACATTAATAGCATTCAAAAGGCATCTTGACAAACACTTGGTAAAGATTGGTATCATATCCGGTGCAGGCTTGGTTGGTGGAAGGGCCTGTTCTTGTGCTGTATTGTTCTTTGTTCTTTTTTCAAACCATGGGTGGTACCCATATGGATGTCGTGTTGTTCACCCTGGGGTAACACGGATTGCACAAGATGCAATTAACTAATCAAGTATACACCTAATGAAGGCGTCAGTTCATTAAAAGATTTATTGAATTCTAGCAATAAAGCACACAGCTGCCTGTGGGTTGACTCTCTACTACCCTAAGTGAACTAAAGCTAACTATCTAGACCAGGCTAGCTCTGATCCACGTGTTGGAGGTGTTGAATGATTTGTACACCTTGACTATCACTATAGCTATCACCAGTGGAAAGAGGCAGAGTGCTGATGCCTCTGGTGTCCTGTCTTGTGATTGGTCGTGTTCTGTTCTGTATATTGATTGGCTCACCTGGGTGTCTGTCACTGCCTGCTTTTACCTCATGATGTGCATGGGTGCATATTATGAGAATGGACTACAGTGAATCAAGATGGTGTCTCACCAGCACCTTCTGAAGGGCAATTAGAGATGGGCGACAAATGCTGGCCTAGTCAAAGATGCCCATAACTCGTGAAAGGATAAATAAATAAATACCCATGCTGCCTTTTGGGAGTAGTTCTGTCACTTCTTGAAATGGAAGCAGATTTCTCCATGTGCTCAGGAAATAAATTCACCATAAAGACAGCACTTATGACTCAGCAAGACACCTTTCCAATCTTGTCAATGTTGATCAATGTCAAAATATAAATTAACATACAGGAATGCAAACTTAGGAATCATATTTCATCTACTGCATGAAGAAAGCACCAAGAATATCTTGCTGGTTAAATTTAGAAGGGACGTCCGTGTACTACATTACTGTGATATTTCTGTGGAAGAGGTAGTGTCTGCAGTCAATGCTGCATCACTGCACGATACCTCAACACAACACTGCCACAGCCACACATTCGTTTGCCACCATTTTACTCTTTCTAACCAAGCTTCTGAGATCAATTGTTGCCTTATTGGAGTTTAAAGTGAAGGAATTGCTGCATCGTTTGCAGCTGATGCTACTTTCACAAAGGAATTCTTTCAGACACCTGGGTGAAATTAAATTCTGAATTCATTACCATGGACGTGATTTAATGACCCCATTGCGCCCGGCATGGATCCGGATGCAACGTGTGAATGGTGAGCTAACCCCAAATTGAGCTGCTCACCGGGCGTGAAATCTTATGTGAGTCACCCAGCCTGCACTTCCCGGCTATGCCAGGGTGCCTGGGTGACACTCCCAAGGTGCCAGGCTAGCATTGCCAGGGTTCCCAGGTGGCAAGTTGACACTGCCAGGGGTCAACGGCAGCCATCTTTCTGCACGCCCACTGACCACCCACCTTGGCCCCTGGTTCTGCAGAGTGACACCGGCCATATGGGTGCCCCCAGCCCATGTGCACCTGAGGATCCAGAACTTCAAGAGGGTGCAACAGGTGAAAACACTCTCTTAGCTCCAATAATATTCCCTCACACCCTATGCCTCACTGTCATTTACCATAAACGTTGTCCTTCGCTGCCTCCCACAAAAGCCTTTATTGATACTTATAAAACACAGTTTTCGCTCCTTGCTTCAGAAGAATGGATTCACTTTGGGGTGAGGCTGGGACCAGCAGGGTGGCCCTCCAACCAGGAACATTGACAGCCACTGGCAATATATGCGCACTTGATCCATAAGGGAGGAGGCCTTGTTCCAAGGCTGCAGATGTCAGCAATAGCCTGCCATCAAAGTTAAACCTCCTGAAATAGGGGGGCTCATGTGTGGCGAGAGAGCTGATAGTGTGTCTTCAGATCGTGTGCTAAGCGTCTCACCTTCTTGGAGCTGGCTCTCTGTGCCCTGTGGGGTAGCATGTGACTAAGGCAAAGTCAGCCAGGACTGTGACTGTTTTTTTTCATGTTGCCGCTACTATTGGGTTGGACAGATTGCTCCTGTTGCTCTTCTACAGAGGTGCAAAGTGCAACTGTACAAGCTTCGTCCATACATAGGTGAAGATTGACAGCAGCAAAGTTCAACTATAAGTGAGTGAAATGCACAAGAGATGATATGACTTCCAGGACATTGGCTATCATTTGTCAAGCACTGAAAACACTCTCTTAGTGACCGGCAACCTCTCACCTGGCCAAGGCTGGAGTTATTCAGCTTCACTGATCAAATGCTTCTCAGCCTGTCAGATGCACTGAAGTAGCTCTTCTCTCTGTGCCCACACCTCGGTGATCTTGGTGAGTTCCATACAGTTACATTCCAGAAGGCATGGAATGAAAGGCCAACCTGGTTTATTTTAAACTGAAAATACAGCAACTATCATGGCACACAAAGCAAACATCCCAGCCCAGAACTATCGCGAACTGCCAGTCCTGGGAGCTACATTTAAAAGTCTAATGAGCCCCATCTTGGTGGACCTCTGCCCGTTCGCCACGGGAACACGTATTCGACAAAGCCCATGGGGAGATCAATCAGTGACCCTCCCCCCACCCCCATGGTCTTTGTGAGGTTTCTCACATCCCACCCCCCTTCAGCTCGGAATTATCCCCATCACTCCCGCAGCGACGAGGCCTCTTCCGTCGCTTGGCACGAGGTCTTGAGTCAGCAGCAGTTGGAACCAGATCGGGGGATGTAAAGCACACTGGTGATCGTCACTTCTTTGTTGAGTGCGACAGGTGGAGGCTCATCTTCGGTGCTGACCTCGGGGAGAGGATCAACCTCCTGGGCTGGATTCTCCGGTTGCCGAAATTGCGTGAGGCGACGGGCCGGAGAATTCAAATTCTCGACAGAATAGGGACGGCATGCATTCGCGATGCTCCGCCCCCTTACAAGTGCCACGTATCCACGGCCTCAGAACATTGCCAGAGGCCCGTCCCTCCCCGATGCTCCGCCCCCAACCTGCCAAGTTCCCGACGGCGTGGGTCTCTCATGGTCTCACCTGTCGGGAACTCAGTGTGACAGCTGCAGACTCAGTCCAGTGCCACCACAGTTGGGAGAAGGCTGACCCTCGTGGAACGTCGGACATTATTCAGGGCTGGGGCACTGTGGTGGGGCAGTCTGGGGCACCCGAGCTGGCAGAAGGGGGGGGGGGGACTATTAGCGGGTCAGTTCCGCGAAGGCATCCATCATGAAGCACAGTAGCAGCCGCCGTGCGCATGCGCGGCCACACACCCTGCAATTCACCAAGCCGTATCGGCAGCTAGAGCCGGGTGCTCTACGCCAGTGATTTTCAAAGTGCGAGGCGCGACCCGCAGATTGATCACCTGATGGTGTAGAATGGGTCATCAAAAGGTCACCAAAATGATCCCCAAATATCGCCTGACCATGTTTACCGTTTTCTCTCTCGGTAAATTCTCACTGCATTACAATGTATGACCGTGCGAGGCTGATGTAGAAGCCAGTGCCATGGACTTCCTTGCTTCTCTGGGCCAGAGTATTGATGCACTATCAATTACGACAAGACGAGAGTAGAATGTAATCGAGGCTTTATTACACAGAGATGGATGGCCTCCTGCAGCAGCTGACAAAATGGCTGCTGTATGGAGAGCACACATATTTATACTCTGCCGACTGGGCGGTGCCAGCAGGCAGGGATCTACTCCCATACCTGTAGTACAGGGGCTTTATCGTAAAACCTATATATACACTATAATACAACAGTGGTGTCTACCACAAGTATAGTTGGCAGTTTGCAGTCAGAGGCCTGTAAAATCCTCTGCTACTGCGTTCAGCATCAGGATCTGTATTATTTCTTGAGTTCAGTATGTCACAAACAAGCCCCGTGCGTGTTTTATCATTCTCTCTGTTAAGCTGGACATACAGCCTCCTCCATCCCTACAAACCACAATGTCCTTCCACTTTCGAATTGTCTGTTCACACCGGGGCTCTTGTCCTTCAAGAATGCTTCATTTTTTCATCACGTCCCCGCCTCTATCTACCCCCTCTGCCCAGGTCTCATCCCCAAGCATCCATCTCTGCTGTGTGGCTGCAGCTGAATTGGTTCCTCTACTTCAACGGCTTTTGCATCTACCTTTATCAGTGCTTCAATTGTTCGCCAAAGATGACATTAGCTGGTGACTGAACTGCATTCATGTGTACAGGAGCTGGTTAAATGCTGCAGGTGTATGGAATGGAATATGTCTGCATATTGGCCAGCTGACCGGTGCCCAGCATTGCATTTTTTTTAGCATGTTTTCAGTCTGTCACATATTTACCTGGGAAACGGTACTGACAGGCGTCCAGTGATGTCTGACCATGTTTTTCGTTCCACAGTTAGGGCTCCTGTTTCTGAAGTTGAAGATTTGAGTGTAATTTCCTATCCAAGGTCTTGTTAGGTTTTGAACACATAAACATGATGTTGTTAAACTGTGCAATATTGAGCCTGTTAATCTTTCCAGCGCTTGCACACAATTTTCCAAATGCTAAAAATGGGTGTGAAGAAGTAAAATAATCAAATAATCCTGAGTTACACCCTTCAGCAATGTGTCAGGGCGGAACTGTTGTTTACGGCCAAACAGCAGCTCAATTTACAAATTTATAAGACCATAAGACATAGGAGCGGAAGTAAGGCCATTCGGCCCATCGAGTCCACTCCACCATTCAATCATGGTTGATTTCAACTCCATTTACCCGCTCTCTCCCCATAGCCCTTAATTCCTCGAGAAATCAAGAATTTATCAATTTCTGTCTTAAAGACACTCAACGTCCCGGCCTCCACCGCCCTCTGTGGCAATGAATTCCACAGACCTACCACTCTCTGGCTGAAGAAATTTCTCCTCATCTCTGTTCTAAAGTGACTCCCTTTTATTCTAAGGCTGTGCCCCCGCGTCCTAGTCTCCCCTGCTAATGGAAACAACTTCCCTACGTCCATCCTATCCAAGCCATTCATTATCTTGTAAGTTTCTATTAGATCTCCCCTCAACCTCCTAAACTCCAATGAACATAATCCCACGATCCTCAGACGTTCATCGTATGTTAGGCCTACCATTCCTGGGATCATCCGTGTGAATCTCCGCTGGACCCGCTCCAGTGCCAGTATGTCCTTCCTGAGGTGTGGGGCCCAAAATTGCTCACAGTATTCTAAATGGGGCCTAACTAGTGCTTTATAAAGCCTCAGAAGTACATCCCTGCTTTTATATTCCAAGCCTCTTGAGATAAATGACAACATTACATTTGCTTTCTTAATTACGGACTCAACCTGCAAGTTTACCTTTAGAGAATCCTGGACTAGGACTCCCAAGTCCCTTTGCACTTTAGCATTATGAATTTTGTCACCGTTTAGAAAATAGTCCATGCCTCTATTCTTTTTTCCAAAGTGCAAGACCTCGCACTTGCCCACGTTGAATTTCATCAGCCACTTCTTGGACCATTCTCCTAAACTGTCTAAATCTTTCTGCAGCCTCCCCACCTCCTCAATACTACCTGCCCCTCCACCTATCTTTGTATCATCGGCAAACTTGGCCAGAATGCCCCCAGTCCCGTCATCTAGATCGTTAATATATAAAGAGAACAGCTGTGGCCCCAACACTGAACCCTGCGGGACACCACTTGTCACCGGTTGCCATTCCGAAAAAGAACCTTTTATCCCAACTCTCTGCCTTCTGTCTGACAGCCAATCGTCAATCCATGTTAGTACCTTGCCTCGAATACCATGGGCCCTTATTTTACTCAGCAGTCTCCCGTGAGGCACCTTGTCAAAGGCCTTTTGGAAGTCAAGATAGATAACATCCATTGGCTCTCCTTGGTCTAACCTATTTGTTATCTCTTCAAAGAACTCTAACAGGTTTGTCAGGCACGACCTCCCCTTACTAAATCCATGCTGACTTGTCCTAATCCGACCCTGCACTTCCAAGAATTTAGAAATCTCATCCTTAACGATGGATTCTAGAATTTTGCCAACAACCGAGGTTAGGCTAATTGGCCTATAATTTTCCATCTTTTTTCTTGTTCCCTTCTTGAACAGGGGGGGACCAACAGCGATTTTCCAATCCTCTGGAACTTTCCCTGATTCCAGTGACTTTTGAAAGATCATAACTAACGCCTCCACTATTTCTTCAGCTATCTCCTTTAGAACTCTAGGATGTAGCCCATCTGGGCCCGGAGATTTATCAATTTTCAGACCGTTTAGTTTCTCTAGCACTTTCTCCTTTGTGATGGCAACCATATTCAACTCTGCCCCCTGACTTTCCTGAATTGTTGGGATATTACTCATGTCTTCTACTGTGAAGACTGACGCAAAGTACTTATTAAGTTCCTCAGTTATTTCCTTGTCTCCCATCACTAGGTTACCAGCGTCATTTTGGAGCGGCCCAATGTCTACTTTTGCCTCCCGTTTGTTTTTAATGTATTTAAAGAAACTTTTACTATCATTCCTAATGTTACTGGCTAGCCTACCTTCATATTTGATCCTCTCCTTCCTTATTTCTCTCTTTGTTATCCTCTGTTTGTTTTTGTAGCCTTCCCAAACTTCTGACTTCCCACTACTCTTTGCCACATTATAGGCTCTCTCTTTTGCCTTGATGCATTCCCTGACTTCCTTTGTCAGCCATGGCTGCCTAATCCTCCCTCTGATAACCTTTCTTTTCTTTGGGATGTACCTCTGCACTGTGTCCTCAATTACTCCCAGAAACTCCTGCCATTGCTGTTCTACTGTCTTTCCCACTAGGCGCTGCTTCCAGTCGATTTTCGTCAGTTCCTCCCTCATGCGCCTGTAATTACCTTTATTTAACTGTAAAACCTTTACATCTGATTCTACCTTCCTTCTTTCAAATTGCAGACTGAATTCTACCATATTATGATCACTGCTTCCTAAGTGTTCCCTTACTTTAAGATCTTTTATCAATTCTGGCTCATTACATAACACTAAGTCCAGAATAGCCTGTTCCCTCGTGGGCTCCATCACAAGCTGTTCCAAAAAGCCATCCTGTAAACATTCAATGAATTCCCTTTCTTTGGGTCCACTGGCAACATTATTTACCCAGTCCACCTGCATATTGAAGTCCCCCATGATCACTGTGACCTTGCCTTTCTGACATGCCCTTTCTATTTCGTGGTGCATTTTGTGCCCCTGGTCCTGACCACTGTCAGGAGGCCTGTACATAACTCCCATTATGGTTTTTTTGCCTTTGTGGTTCCTCAACTCTACCCACACAGACTCCACATCGTCTGACCCTATGTCGTTTAGTGCTATTGATTTAATTTCATTTCTAATTAACAAGGCAACCCCGCCCCCTCGACCCACCTCTCTGTCTTTTCGATAGGTTGTAAATCCCTGGATGTTTAACTGCCAGTCCTGAACCCCCTGCAACCACGTCTCTGTGATGCCTACCACATCATACCTGCCAGTCACAATCTGGGCCACAAGCTCATCTACCTTGTTCCGTACACTGCGGGCATTTAAATATAGCACCTTTAATTCCCTATTGACTGTCCCTTTTTGTTTTCTTAGAGTGGTGGACCTTGGTTTACTGAGCCTTTCCATACACTGTCATATTTTGTGAGATGGGGACTATCGTAACCTCTCCTGAGCTCTGTCTTTTCGTGATTTTTTTGTAATCCTAAGCAGCTACGCTTCCCACTGATTCCTTCACCTCTTGGTTCCCTGACTTTCCCTTCCCCCCCAATCTCTAGTTTAAAGTCCTATTGACCACCCTATTTACTCTTTTCGCCAGAACACTGGTCCCAGCTCGGTTCAGGTAGAGACCATCCCAACGGTATAGGTCCCCCCTGTCCCAAAACTGATGCCAGTGTCCCATGAAAAGGAACCCCTCTTTCCCACACCACTCTTTCAGCCATGTGTTAACTTCCCTTATTCTTGCCTCCCTATGCCAATTTGCACGTGGCTCGGGCAGTAATCCGGAGATTATGACCCTTGAGGACCTGTTTTTTAATTTGAATCCTAGCTCTTTATAATCTCTAAACAGGTCCTCTTTCCTAGACTTGCCTATGTTGTTGGTACCGACATGGACCACAACAACTGGATCCTCCCCCTCCCTCTCCAATATCCTTTCAAGCCGGTCAGAGATGTCCCGCACCCTAGCACCGGGCAGGCAACATACCATGCGGGACCCTCTATCCTGCTCACAAAGGATACTATCTATCCCTCTGATAATAGAATCCCCTACAACTACAACTTGCCTATTTACTTCCTCCCCTTGAATGGCCTGCTGAACCATGGTGCCTTGGTCAGCTGACTCATCCTTCCTGCAGCCCTGTTCGCCATCCACACAGGGAGCAAGTGCCTCGTACCTGTTGGACAGGGTCAAGGGCTGAGGCTCCTGAGTTCCTGACTGCTGGTTCCCTTTACCTGCCTGACTTGCAGTCACACCCTGCTGTCCCTGGCCACTGGCAGGATTTAAACTATTTACTCTGACAGGTGTGACTGCCTCCTGAAACAAAGTGTCCAGGTAAGCCTCCCCCTCCCGGATGTGCCTCAGTGTGTGAAGCTCAGACTCCAGCTCATCAACTCTGAGCCGGAGTTCTTCGAGCAGCCAACACTTACTGCAGATGTGGTCGCTGCAGCTCGCAATGGGATCTGCCAGCTCCCACATCAAGCAGCTTAAGCACATCACCTGACCAGCCATCTCTAATTAATTAATTTGTTTAATTTAAGTTTACGAGTTTTAAATTTGGGGCAGATTGGTTATCAACCAATCAGATCACAGCTTCCCTCTGACGTCACTTTTGAAAAAAAAGTGGAAAACAGGAAGTTACCGTTAGGTCTGTATACTCACCCAGAGACTGCTCCTCCTCCTCTGAACGGCTCCCGAAACTAGGCCTCGATCCCCGGGTTAAAGTGAGTTTTTATACTCACCCAGAGACTGCTCCTCCTCCTCTGAACGGCTCCCGAAACTAGGCCTCGATCCCCGGGTTAAAGTGAGTTTTTATACTCACCCAGAGACTGCTCCTCCTCCTCGGAACGGCTCCCGAAACTAGGCCTCGATCCCCGGGTTAAAGTGAGTTTTTATACTCACCCAGAGACTGCTCCTCCTCCTCTGAACGGCTCCCGAAACTAGGCCTCGATCCCCGGGTTAAAGTGAGTTTTTATACTCACCCAGAGACTGCTCCTCCTCCTCTGAACGGCTCCCGAAACTAGGCCTCAATCCCCGGGTTAAAGTGAGTTTTTATACTCACCCAGAGACTGCTCCTCCTCCTCGGAACGGCTCCCGAAACTAGGCCTCGATCCCCGGGTTAAAGTGAGTTTTTATACTCACCCAGAGACTGCTCCTCCTCCTCTGAACGGCTCCCAAAACTAGGCCTCGATCCCCGGGTTAAAGTGAGTTTTTATACTCACCCAGAGACTGCTCCTCCTCTGAACGGCTCCCGAAACTAGGCCTCGATCCCCGGGTTAAAGTGAGTTTTTATACTCACCCAGAGACTGCTCCTCCTCCTCTGAACGGCTCCCAAAACTAGGCCTCGATCCCCGGGTTAAAGTGAGTTTTTATACTCACCCAGAGACTGCTCCTCCTCCTCTGAACGGCTCCCGAAACTACATTCAATAGTACAGATGTGCCAACGGTGACTGTGATTTTTTAACAGTAATTATGGAGAATCTTTTGTGAATGTGGCGTGGGTCGCGATAGTCGGCCATTCTGTAAACATGGGTCGCTCGAAAAAAAGTTAGCAAAACACTGGTCTATGCTGCCTTCCTGCTTGCCCCCAGCAAAACGGACAATCGATGGCCGTTTTGCGCCAGCTTTCCTGTTCCCATGCCAGCATGGGGACATAGTCTTCAAATCGGAGAATCCAGCCCCCTGTCTCCATTTTGGACTCCTAATCTTCATCATCGGTGGGGAGGGGAACACCTCTTTGGTTCCCAATTGGCTTAGCCCCCTTGCCAGAAGTAGTCACAACGGGCATCAAAGATGTTGCCTTTGCTGAAGTCATCTCTGCTGGAGTGGGTTCCCTGCTTCTCAGGTGCTCCAGGTATTTCTTCACAGCCTGACCCATCAACTTGGACTTTGTAAGAGGCCAGGCCAGTCTTTTACAGCACGACTCCTGGGATCCATTGGGTACCGTCTCCACGTTCTGCACATTGATGGCATCTCCTGTTCTGGAGGTCAATTCGGGTTTTCCTGCTTTGACTCCAACCCCCCCCCCCCCCAACCCCACAAGTGGGGAAACAGCAGGCTGAGCCTGGTGCGCAATTGTCCTCCAATTAACAATTGCGCTGGTGGGACTCCTGTCATTTTGTACGGCGTGGTTTTATAATCAGAGAGGAACTGGGTTAATTTCATCCCCAGGAAAACAGCAGGTTATTTCTTCATTCCAGTTTTGTATGTTTTAGTATGTTTTAACTACCCATTAGACAATGGATAATGCAACGCTGTTTGGGTGTGTTAATGCCGTTTGACTGGGCGACGTGGTGGCACAGTGGTTAGCACTACCATCTCACAGGACCTGGGATCCGTGCTCTATTCTGACCTTGGATGACTGTTTGTGTGGAGTTGGAATGTTCTCCCCATGTCTACGTGGGTTTCCTCCGGGTGCTCTGGTTTCCTTCCACAGTCCAAAGATGTGCAGGTTAGGTGGATTGGCCATGCTAAATTCCCCCTTAGTGTCTGAAGGTTAGTTGGGGTTACGGTTTTGTAGGGGAGTGGGTCTAGGTAGGGTGCTCTTTCAGAGGGTAGGTGCAGACCAGATGGGACGAATGGTCTCCTTCTGCAGGGATTCTATTCTAGGACTTCATGAAAGCCTACAATTCTCTGCTTGTAAAGGGGATAGAATGATCAGATACAAGGTCATCTGGTATGCCGTGGGTACAACATTCATTGTACTACTAACTATTTTGAGTGGGTATAGATCATAATAAGGTACATCGATCCCAAAACTGGCTAGCTAAATTCATACCTGTGCTCTTTCTGGCCATTGCCATGGGCGCAAAGAGGCCAAAGGTGAGATCCTCTGGTGTTCCTGGCACAAGGAACACTGCTTCATCAGAATCTCGATGTCTGTATCAAGTCCAGGCCACCAGACTTTGTTCCTTGCGAGCATTTTCATCTTGGATACTCCCAGAATGTCCACTGTGTAATTTCGTCAGAATTGGGTGCCGACTTGGACAGGGGCAACTACTCAGGTTCCCGATCGGATGATGCCATCTTCTTCACTCAGCTCTTGTTTAGTGAGGATGGGCTTCATGTCATCCATGGGGTGTCCTCGGATTCTACCACTTAGGATCATATGGCACAATTTTGCCAATGTGGGGTCCTTCTGTGCCCACGTGAATCTGCTTCGCAAATACTGGCAAGGTATCCAGGAAGTTCAAGGTCTTGATGACTTCTCCCATTGCTGGCAGAGCGGTCAAGCTTGTGGGCAGTGGGAGGTGACTCAGAGCATACGTGTTGACTGAGTGTGTTCCTGGGCTGTGCTCGAGAGAGTATTCGTAGGCCGCTAACAATAATGCCCAATATTAGATCTGAGCCAAGGCGATTGGGGCTTTATCCTCTTTGAAAATGCCCAGCAGGAGTTCATGATCTGTTGCAATTGTGAAACACGGCTGTAATCTTATGGATGGAATTTCTTCACCCCAAAAATAACAGCCAACTATTCCTTTTTGATTTAAGAATAGGATCTTTCCGCGTCAGCCAAGTTTCTTGATGCTTATGCTATAGGTCTCTCTGTGCCATCACCTCATCTGTGAGAGAGGACTGCCCCTACTCCATATGTTGAGGCATCACGTGTTAATTCCAGTTATCTCGCCCACTACGAGTTTGCCATACATTTTCTATATGCGGCATGGGGTACTGATCTAAATGTGAGGCTTTAATAACTGTTAGTTCACAGTCCTCGCAAAAGCAGACTGACCATGTTGGGCTTGAGGATAGGGACTACTGGGTCAGCTCACTCTGTGAACTGTAATAAAAACTGGGAAAGTCCAAAGACTTACTAAATGTGGTGAAGGACGTTTTATTGAACTAGAGCAATCATGAATCCACCAACAAAAATGCTTATCTAATTTTGTATTTGTTGATGACTTAGAAAATGTACAAGATATGAGAGTCATAATCCTTACAGAATCATAAAGTTTAATTTGGTCTAAGAGTTGAAAATGTTAAGACTAGCAACGTCACAGGGGCAAATTCTATGAAATGTCAGAACAATTAAAGTAAACAAAATGCGAGGCTGTACAACAACACTTCACTACACTGCAAGATTAATAAATACATTCTCACAAGACATCAACCTAGACTAAGAAAACACAGTGTGAAATGGACAGGCAGTTGAATTTAACATTAAAATAACATGGGAAATAGTTGAATAAAATACATGTACTGGGATGGACACTCAAAAATGAAAAGATATGTGAAAAGACTGAGCAGATACCTGGAAAAAAGTTTGGATCGAAGTCCAAGGAAACAAGAAACAAAATGTCACCAAGGGTGCAAGTCGTAAGTAAGTAAACATAGAATCATAGAATTTACAGTGCAGAATGAGGCCATTCGGCCCATCAAGTCTGCAGCGGCCCTTGCAAAGAGCACCCTACTCAAGCCCATGGATCTACCCCATGCCTGTAATCCAGTAACCCCCACTTAACGTTTTGGACACTAAGGGCAATTTAGCATGGCCGATCCACCTAACCTGCATATTCTTGGACTATGGGAGGAAACTGGAGCTTCTGGAGGAAACACGCGCAGACACGGGGAGAACGTGCAGACTCCGCACAGACAGTGACCAAGCCGGGAATCGAACCTGGGACCCTTGAGCTGTGAAGCAACTGTGCTAACCACTATGCTACCGAGCTGTAAGTGGGCACGAAAGGGGGCAAGAGCACAAAATAATGAATATTCAGAATGATTGCTCCTCCAAATATTTACAAGACAAATCCCATTCTCAGACAGGATCTATTGTAACAAATCCCTCGCTACTTTTGCCCCTTGAACAGAATTGCTCCCAGAGATATAGCGTATGTGCCAGAAGGGCCAACAGTTTTCAATTGGCTGATTTGTAACATGAACGATTCTCCCTGTATTTTGTTTTGTCACAGTAATTATAATTCATGGGCAGGATTCTCCCTCCTGCTGCACCCATTTCCAGGTGCGGTGTGCCCCCGCCTGCAGCAGGATCCTCCGTCCTGCCAGCCGGCCAATGGGGTTTCCCATTGTGGGACCCCCGGACGCCATCAGGAAATCCGGGGCCGTGAGTGCACGGCCGGCAAAGCGGAGGGTCCTGCCGACGGAGAATCCAGCCCCATATATTTCTTCTAGTGTTCTCCCTCAATCAAAAAATCTCTGGGACACCCTTCCAGCAGGAAGAATACTCTTGTTGCCTGTCATGTTTCAGCTTTTGTTGACCATTTTTTCACAGAAAAGTTAATGTTTCAACTATATGCTCTGGTGTATACCTTCTACATACAGCAATTGAATTAATTTTAAAAACCAGCACGGATTTGTTAAGGGCAAATGATGTTTAACTAATTTGACGACGTAACCAGGAAGTATCACGGTTGACTTCCAAAAAGTATTTGATAAACTGCATGTTAAGAATTGAGGGAAATCAAGATTAAAAAACTGAAATTGGGATAAAGTCTAAAATACAGAAATGGGATAAATGGGGAACCGATCGGCACAGCTATCTGAAAGAATGCTTTTGTGAATGCAAATTAGCATTTACATAAGTGCCTCGGGGAAAATAATGGTGTACAGAGGAGGTGACTTCAAAGTGGAGAGATAAGGAATTTGTCACCTTCATGCTAAAAGCTTGTTCCACTGGGTGGGCAACATATCCATGGCGAGATAACTGCAGGAGGGAGAGGAGCAGTTACCATCATAATCATAGTCAACTGCAGAAAGCAGTCTCTGCCGAAACCAAACTGTTGCTGAAAGGCTGCTATGTAAAATCAATACTCAAACAGAGAAGAATCGCTACACGAAATGCTAAAGACTGCTTTTAAAAAACCTGGAAAATAACCTGTGGGGATGGGAACTATACATTGGATTTTGTCCGTAGAGTTACGAAATATTGGATGTTGTTTGGGGAAAATGGGGGCGGGATTCTCTGATCGTGAGATGAAGTGTTGACGCCATCATAAACGCCGTTGCGTTTGACGACGGCGTCAACAGGCCCCTAAGAGCAGGGATCCTGCACCCTACAGGGGGCGAGCACAGCACTGGAGCGACTCACACAGCTCCAGCTGCCGATACCAGCGTCAAACGGGCGCCACAGGTCTGCACATTGTAGCCATCTAAAGTGGACACCAGTATACAAAATGGAGAACTGCAAAGACTGCAGGGAAAAACGGACATAGTCCAGGACAAACAGCTTGCAGAAGCTTTCAACAGTAAGACACTCGTAAAAACCGGTTTCCCCACAGCTGCAGAGTCCAGGCAGCGATGTAAATTGGAAAATGATCTGCATACTAATGAGGTGATACCGGGACAGTCGCAGATACAATAGATACATTTAAGTATCGATTGATACTTTTCTATAGTGAAGCAGACAGGATGGCGCCAACGAAACCAGGACAATAAGCCCTAAGAACCGCCCCAGCCATCAAGGAACGACCCTAGGATAGGGGGGTTCGAATCATATCGATTGGGAAAGACCCAATCGATCCCCAGCAGGTGAGAGAGCCCGCCCCAAGGGGCATGGACCTCTGGGGACCTATAAAAAGAAGGTCCCGCACATGGTTCGGCCTGCTGTCTCCTGTTGCCTCCTGTCTCCGGCCTCCAACTCCAGCCTCCAGACTCCTGTCTTTCATCACCGGCCGTTGAGCAGCAGCCATCTATAAGTAAGTGCCAAAACAACGATCGCTACGTGACCCAGGCATTGCTTGTACTCTTGCCAACTATTAGCGAACAGAAGTTGCAGACCAGAAAGGAACAACGGCCTTGTTCCCTGACCTTGCTTGTTCCTACTTAGATAAGTATTAGTCTTTTAGCGTGTGCATGAGTATTTATTATAATTGTTATAATAAACTCTAATTGTTTTGGACTTACTAATCGGTGTATGACTTTATTGACTTGAACTTGACCTTAGCACTTGTGACGGTGTCTCTTACGGCACCTGGCGACTCCAGAGCTTAGAAATAAGAAACAGAGCCAAACGAGTGTTAAGCACACTGCCTCTATTGGAGGAGTGTTAAACACACTAACTTAGAACGACCAACAACATGCACGCTACGGCCGGCGCGGACTTGTGCATACGCGCTAGTTTCTTTCTCCATGCCGGCCCCGACACAACATGGCGGAGAGCTACAGGGGCCTGGCACGGAGGAACATAGGACCCACCAGGAGAAGCCGGCCCACCAATTGTTAGGCCCCGATCACGGGCCAGGCCATGATGGAGGCCCACCCCGGGGTAGGATCCCCCTTCCCCCCCACCAGGCCGCCCCCCCCACAGGATGAACGTTGAGGTTCGGCCGGGTAGGACCACACGTGAACGGTGCTGGCGGGACTCACCCGATCTCGGCGGCCACTCGGCCCATTGCGCGTGGAGAATCACTGGGAGAGGGGGTCGCATAGTGCAGCCCCCGACCGGCGACGCACCAACCGCACGGCGCCAATTCTCCAGTGACCGGAGAATCGGCGGACCGGCACGGAGCAGCGGCACATGAATCACGCCCCCCTCACGGCGATTCTCCAACCCAGCCCGGGGTCGGAGAATCCCGCCCAAGGTATTTCTCAGAGTTCAGGAAATGTAGGTAGATAGATACGTTAAAATATAGAAGAGAAGAGCAAGAGGAGACCTTTTGGTTCTTCGAGCCTGCTCCGCCATTCATCACGATCATGGCTGATCATCCAACTCAGTACCCTAATCCTGCTTTCTCCCCATAGCCTTTGATCCCATTCTCCCCAAGTGCTATATCCAGCCACTTCTTGAATACATTCGAAGGTAGTTGGGAGCAACACGAATCCCGCAAGAGGCCTGTCACAAGATTCAACAGCCTCGTCGCATCACCAAGTCAAAGCTCAGCTTGCCATTGTAGGAAGAGTATTCACAGATTGGGGTGCCATTTTTAATTGCCGCCCCTTCCATTCCCCTCAACCACCCCACCATGGCCTCAAACCCCCCCTCCCCCCACTGTATCCAACTTACCTCTTAGGGGGTCCTCGAGGCCACCTCTCCCCACCTCTTCAGGGCCAAGGTGCCAAGCTGGCAGTACCAAGGTGCCCGGGTATCAGAGGGAGTGCTAGGGTACCACCCTGCTCAGAGTCCGACAACGCAGGTGTTTCTAATGGCCTGGGAGAACCACACATTTTTGTGGACCAATGCTGAATGGCGCCATGGCAAAGCTTCCCAGGTGAGGCCGTTAATTCACAAACAATGACCTAAGCTGGGAATCGAACCTGGGACCCTGGAGCTGTGAAGCTCATTGCTAACCATTGTGCTACCGTGCTGCCATAGAGAATCATGTGAAAAAGACTTTGCAAATGCAATGCTGCAGTTAACATCAATAATGGATATCCATCAGATATTCAAAGTAACGATTCACCTTAAACCCTGACTGTGTTGATTTCTGGGCAACTGGATACAAAAAATTGTCCACTTTAAAATATCCAATCCCTCGTCAAACGGATAATTATTGGGGGGCTCCCAATGTCTGAAAGCTTTCTACAACACCTCTGATTTCTTAGAAAGGAAGCAATGGGTACAGTTCTCTGGCCTCATTACGCCCTCGCTCAAGCGAAACAAAGCCAGTGAATAGCGGAAGAGGCCAAAAATGAGAACCGTACCTGGCGCCAAACACTTTGTGATCCAACCAGCCAGCTCCCGTTGGCGAAATCAGGATCTCGCCTTAGCGTGGTGAGAAACCAATTGTCACCACTTAAGTGCAATTTCCATACAATTAATGGGAGCCACCCCATATCCAACGGTCTCCTGTCATTCAGCAGCCTTGCCAGCAAGTGGTCACGCTGCCACCGATTAGTACTCCTTTTGAAAAACATGAACCTGGCGGAAGGGCTTCTGTGGGGAGCTGAGGAGATGAGTAGCCACCTCTGGACACAGGCAAAGAGCCTTTGGGTGCTAGGCTTGCCACCCCAGTGCTCGTGGGGGGTCCTCGGCTGGCAGGGTGGACCCTCCACAGGGGTGGGCTGCCTTGGAGGGTAGGGGGGGCAACCAGGAGGAAACTGCTCATGGCACCACCAGAAAGCACTTCACGGTCTGACTTGACTGCACTCTAGCTTCCTCAAATTTGCATTCCACCCCTCCCCACCCCTAATTTCATAATCTAAGCTTTCCTCTATCAAGTGTCATGTGAGAGTACCTTTAAGAAATGGGTGTTTATAAATGGGTGTGTATATAAGTATCTGTAGTGAGAGTACCTTTAAGAAATGGGTGTTTATTACTGCTGTGATGTCAGACAGTGGGTGGAGCTGGGCTGTCTGTCAGCTTCTTACTTTGGTTTTAGGCTGTTTGCTGCAGGGTGTTTTTTAGTTTTGTTTTCAGTGTTGGAGCTGAAGCCAGACAGAGCAAGTGCACTGTTGATCTCTCCGCTATGAAAAGACTATCTCTTGATCATTTGGTGAATTCAGAATTATAAATGTTCTCAGTAGTGAATGTAAACCAAATGAACTTCTGTCAAAATGTGTTTCTTTTGTCTGGATGTTGTTTGGGAAGTTATTAAGGATTACTTAGTGTTGTATTCTTTGGGGTTTGAATTTGAATTGATGGTTGCTAAGATGTTCACTGTATGCTTTAAAAAGGTTAACTTGAGTTCATAGAATAAACATTGTTTCGCTTCAAAAATTACTTTTCCATTTCTGCTGTACCACACGTGTAGAGTGGGCTGTGTGCTCCCCATACCACAATCTAATAAAAGGTGTAGGCCAGGTGAACTCCATTATACACTTTGGGGTTCTCTAAACCCTGGCCCATATCAAATTGGGGGCTCGTCCTGGATAAAAGTCTATCTATTGGATTGGCTTAGTGAACTTAAAGACAGTGAGGGGTGAGCATATTGTGGTTGCTTTTCAGGTGTGGTATTTTAGTTTAAGTGGAGAGTGTGCTCAGATGTTTTTGGGGGTGGAGACGGTCACACACAGTACCTTACAGACAGAGACTAAAAGCAGACTGTTAGGTTTGACAGAAATATTGCAGTTAACATTACTTGACAAAATGCGAAAAGATTAGGTTATTATGGCAGTAGATAAGCATTTAAAGTTGCCTGAGATACAGTTTGACTCATTGGAAATGGCAAACATTCAGTTACAAATTAAACAAATGGAACATGAGAAAGAATTAAAGTAGCTTGAATACGAAAGAGAGGAAAAGGAAAGTGAGAGAGATAGATTGGAAAGAGAAAGAGAGAGAGAGAGAAAAAAGAAAAGTAGAGAGAAGAAAGGAGAAAAGAAAGAATAGCCCCAGTAGAACAAAAAGAAAGAGAAAGGGAAATACAGATCAGTGAAAAAGAAAGGTAGAGAGTTTGAAGTTCAGAAAATGGCCGTGAAACATGGCAGTCAGTTAAAATTGGCAGATGTAAAGGGAAACGTCCAGTTGGATGATAGTGATGAGGACAGTGAGAAAGAGCGTCATCGTCAAAGGCCCCTGGACTGGCCCCAGTTTCGGTCAGAACGACGGCGCCTCTGGCGCCCCCAAGACCGGCGTCCGCGACGGGGTCGGCGCCTACAAGTCTGACACGGACGGGCAGCACGGTGGCCTAGTGGTTAGCACAACCGCCTCACGGTGCTGAGGTCCCAGGTTCGATCCCGGCTCTGGGTCACTGTCCGTGTGGAGTTTGCACATTCTCCCCGTGTCTGCATGGGTTTCGCCCCCACAACCCAAAAATGTGCAGAGTAGGTGGATTGGCCATGCTAAATTGCCCCTTAATTGGAAAAAATAATTGGGCAATCTAAATTTTTTTTAAAAAGTCTGACACGGGCATGGCTCCTCATCCATTGGTTCTGGAGAGGGCTCCTTTGGGGAGGAATGTCCGACGGCCACTTGCGTCGATCCGGACGTCGCTTCGCCCAAGGTACCGCAGGGGTGCAGGGGGACGCTTTCGGACGGAAGGGGTTGCGGCCCAAGGCATTCACCTCCATTCCCTGGAGCTCCTGCACTCCTCGTTCTGCGCTCTCTCGGGACAATACTATTTGAATGACCTGCTGAAAAGTCAATGTTGGCTCGGCTAACAACTTTCTCTGGGTGGCTGCATTGTTAATACCGCAAACCAAACGGTCGTGTAACATTTCTGATAAGGTCTCACCATAGTCACAGTACTCCGCAATCCTGCATAGCCTGGATAGAAAGTCAGCAAGGGATTCTCCTGGGGTCCTCTCAGCGGTATTAAACCGGTAACGTTGGACTATCGTGGATGGGTTTGGGTTAAAATGTTGCCCCACTAAGTTCACAAGTTCATCAAACGTTTTGGTGTCCAGCGCAGCTGGGTACGTAAGGCTCCTAATCACCCCAAACGTACGCGGGCCACAGGCGGTGAGCAATATGACCACCTGGCGCTCATTTTCGGTGATATTGTTTGCCCGGAAATAGTAACGCATCCTTTGTGCGTACTGGTTCCAGCTTTCCAGCGCAGCATCAAAAACATCCAAACGTCCATACAGAGGCATGGTGTGATAGAAAACAACTTCCAACCTGTGTCCAACAAAAATCCAGGGAGGTGGCTTCAGCAGTGTAGACAGCTATTCACTTTAACCCTCGTCGCCAGTTTTGTGAGGGCCACAAAGAATCCAGCACGAGTCTTCAGGATACAAAAAAATAACATTTATTTACAATAACATATATATACACAACAGCAGCAACTTCCCTTGAAGCTAACGCCCCTCTCCCTCTCCCTCTCTCTCCCTCTCTCTCTCTCTCTCTCTCTCTCTCTCTCTCCCCTCTCTCTCTCTCTCTCCCTCTCTCCCTCCCTCTCTCCCTCCCTCTCTCCCTCCCTCTCTCCCTCCCTCTCTCCCTCCCTCTCTCCCCTCCCTCTCTCCCTCCCTCTCTCCCTCCCTCTCTCCCTCCCTCCCTCTCTCCCTCCCTCTCTCCCTCCCTCTCTCCCTCCCTCTCTCTCCCCCTCTCTCTCCCCCTCTCTCTCCCTCTCCCTCTCTCTCTCTCTCTCTGCTGGTTCCAAACTGGCCAGCTTTATTTATGCAGGGAGTCTGCTAATGATTTCTCCGCCCCCCTCATTGGGGAAGCTCATACTCCCACAGGATTGTGAGATTGTCATTAGTCCCCAGCCAATGGTAAGCAGGCAGGTTATAACAGTCATGTACAATGGCGTGTCTTTGTCTCTGCTGCTGTATCATAAGTACTGGAAGTGCCAACTCTACAGGCTCCAGGATTCTCTAGAATTGTGCACTGAACAGAGAAGAAAAGCAAAGTGAACAGCAAGGATTCCTGAGACAGCCCTGCCCTTCATCCCTCTACTCCCCTGGGACCTCCATCCATGCTCTCCCCCTTAGTGAGTGCCTCTCTACTGGGTCTCAAAGCCACCCCTTTCACACTGGCAATTCCCCACACCCATCCCTCTCAACTCCATCAGGCTTAGAAACCTGGATTCTTGCTAGTTCCAGTGGCACATTTCCCTCAACATTTCCCTAAATTCTAAATAGTGCAGGTATTGACAAGTGGGACCTGGACCAACTCCAGCTGCGGCTCTTTGGTGCTAACTCCGAGCTCCAGCAGTTAGAATGCCCCACGCTACAGTGTGCACGATGCCTTCATTCTGGCAACTCGACGATCACTGACATGTTTGAGATGCCCCACGGCTGCGGGGTTGGCGCCTGGGTGACAGGGGCTATCGGCTGAGGTAGTGGCTGATGACACCGATCCGCAGGCCACGGACTGTTGCCGAGGCCTGGTACAACGATATCCATGCAGCAACCAGGAGCATGATTTAGCGGTTCTTCATCTGCCTGAAGATGTGGTTCAGGTGCTTGGACTGCTCTGAAGGGACCCTCCGGTATGATGCTCAGAGGGTCGCATGTATCATCACGGCCTGCTGAGTCCTCCACAACATTGCGCAGTACAGAGGCAATGTGCAAGAGGAGGAGGATAAACACCAGGCCTCAACCTACGAGGAGGATGCGGGGGAGGGCAGGACATGGGGCCCAGGCAGGTACAGGAGGCCGCACGGCGTGTGTGTCAGACACACACGTGCATGGGACACTCTGATCGCTCCTACATTAACCAACTGGGGTGGGGAGAGGGGACTGACCAGGGGTACGCACAATGCATCAAACCCCCACACCCCCTCACAGTGCCCACCCCGCCTCTGCCACTGCCCACCTGCAACCCCCTCTATGATGTACACATGCCTACTATGGGGTGTGGGCCCTGGGTGGCAGTAACAGCGGGTCTGGTCCATGGGATAGAGATGATGACAACCCGCTCTGGCACTCCGCATCGTTCATCAATGTCTGACTCCTGCCCACGGCAGCACTTTTCACCCTGCACCTGGGTGGTCCCTGCATGCAAGCTGGACATTCGGGGGGGGGGGGGGGATTTGGGGAGCCCAGGCCACCCACAATACCTGCCCATTCACCCCCTGCCATTCTCGGGCCACCCCTCACACCCATCTAATAGGCACCGAGACAGGTTGTAACAGTGGTAACAGATGTTTAATGTGGACACATATTTACAGATACATCCCCTAGCCCCTATAACTAAACTGTGCAATGCGCCTTGGCCAAATTAACTGGTGTCTAACTTTCTGGGCTATGGGCCCCAACACTAGGTCTAGGTGGTTCCCAAGACGTTACAGCAGGAGAAGAGCCAGCCTGCTGCCCGCCCTGTGACCTAGGTACCCGGTTGGCGCGCATCTTCAGGGTGATCAGGCCTGGATGGGCCCGGCTGCTGCTCAGGTGTCCCAAATGGCGTGGTGCCTCCCTATTCCGCCTGCTGCCCATCAGGTGTGCCAGGGTCAGGAGCGGTGCGGGGGGGGGGGGGGGGGGGGGGGGGGGTGGTCCTAAGTGCTGCAGTGTTCCAGTACCATCCCTGAGGGAGTCACCAGCACGGGCCACATCCCCTTCTCCTCCCTCAGGACCCCAGGCTACTCCATGGGACAGGGGTTCAAGTCTAGCTATCCCATTGAGGCTCCACCGCCAACTGGCGCTGCCAGTCCTGGAGTGTGGTGTGGGGGTGAGGGTGCGAATGAGGCGGGTGTGGGGTGACCGTGGGGGTGAGGGCGGTGTTGGTGAGGGTTGACACACGTGTCACGGGGAACTGCAACTAAGCAGGGTCTCACTTCCTCGTTTCCGGCTGAATTCCACTTCGGCGGCTTCCCTTTCCTCCGGGCCGCCAACCATGTCCAGCTCTGCCACAGTGAGGAGCTGTACGTCCAGTGGTCTCTCTTCTGTCTTCTCCCGCTCCCGGTGGTTGTGCGCAGCCTTCTCCTGGGGGGTGGGCTGGAGGGGACAGAAAACGACAACATTGATAGTCCATTACATGCAGCCCAGGGGATTGGTAGCTGATGGCCTCAGTGGCCAGGGCACCCAGCCATGGCAGCTGGTATGAGTGCCGGCATGTGGTGCAGGGTGGGCGTTTGCTAGCCCTCTGGGTAGGGGGGATATGGTTACGGGTGTGTGGGAGGGGGGTTTGGTGCCGGGGCATGGTGCTGCCTACTCACCCTGGCCACCCTGAGGACGTTGTGCCGTTTCTTTCGGCACTGCTGGCCGGTCCGGAAGGTTTTGCTGGTAGTGCCGATCGCCTCTGCCAACTGCAGCCAGGCGCAGTGAAAGGTGTGGGCTAGCAGCCTCCTTCCCGGACCGGGGTATAGGGTCATCTGCCTCTCTTCCACACCGTCCAGGGGGTTCTCCAGCTCGGCATCGGTGAAATGGGGTGCCGTTCTCCTTGCTGCCATCATGTTGGCTGGGATGGTGTGTGGGGGAGTGAAGTGAGTATCTACCGGCTGCGACTTGTCAGCCTCCTGAGTGTCAATCGATAAACCAAATCGATTGTTCCACGTGCTGCGGGTGTTAGATCCATAACAGTAGCTGAATCGGTATAGGTGCAGTGGCAGTTTTCCTGATGTGGAACTCCATAAATTTTGGGTCAGCGTCAACACTGAGGGCTGGATTCTCCCATTGCTGATGCCGAAATCGCGCTCGGCGAACGACCGAAAAATCAATTTTTACGCTGGAATGAGGGGCTGGCCGTTTTTCCAATGCTCGCCCCCTCAAAAACAGCATACTCGAGGAGTAAGCTGCACGCCATCGGGAAGTATTCAGGACATCACCTGAGGCCCTCCCCCGATGCTGCACCCTAGATGGGCCGAGTCCCTGACGGCGTGGGACACGTGCCCTCACAACTTTCAGGGCCCTCACATGGTGTCCAGTGCCTCCACAGTCGGGGGGACGGGGGGACGTGGGGGGGGAGAAAGCTGTTCCACTGCCAAGGGGGTTTAGCCAGGGGCTGGAGGGCTCGGGGTAGTGCTCCGGGGGTGGCGAGGGAGGTAGGTTTTGGCAGGCTGGGTCCGGGCGTGGCTGGCACCATGTTGTGCGCCGTGCCCGCTGCAGGCCACCGCTGTGAGCATGTGCGGCCACGGACCCAGCAATTCTTCAGCCATATCCAGGGGCTTTACGCGGTGCGGCTGCTGGCTCCCGACCGGGCAGAGCGGCGCCAACTTTCTGGTTGCATGACCAACGGATCCTGCGAACAGCTGCAGAATCGGAGAATCCAGCCCCTCGTCTCAGAAATGGAGAATTCCGCCCCTGGCGTTTGACTTGTGTACTGAGGAATTTGGTTATGTTGAGACAGGCTTGGAACAGTACTGTGCATAGAAACTCATTACGTTCATTGCCCTCAGACATCTGGTCCTACTGGTTTGTGTGAAGTTCCTCCTTCACACATACCTTAACCATATAAATCTTAATTTAGCACATCTCGGGGATAAAGTTGAAAATTAAACATAAGCAGATGCCAAAACTAAAGGGGCGGGATTCTCCAATCCAGCAGCAGAGCGTTGATGCCATTATAAACGCCAGAGCGTTTACAACGGCGTCAGTGGGCCGCTGCGAGCAGCGGTTCTGCGCCGCAAAAGGGGCCAGCACGAGCGTTGCGAGAAGCACGGGGGAGTGGCCGCAGACCAGCGCGGCTTCACGGGGTCGTTTAAGGTGCGTGAGCGGGGCTCACTGTCGACACCCGCCGTGCTGCCCCGAGTTTAAGGGACCATGACTTGGACACGCTCCTGGATGCGGTAGAGGAGAGGAGGGTGGTCCTGTGCCCCAGAAGGGGCCATAACCACGCGCGCAGCACCCTCCGGCATATATGGAGGGAGGTGGGCCAGGCCATCAGCGCGTGTAGCACACCCCACGTACCGGTGAACAGTGCCGCGAAAAGCTGCACAACATAACGAGGGCAGCCAGGATGAGTACACAGCAACGTGCCCCTGGCACCACCACCCCTACCCACCACACATGTGAAAGCCCCCCCCCCCCCCCCCAGGAGCATGGCACAACCCCCTCCTTGACCCACATGGGCTGCACCCACACATGCCAGCCGCATTGGCCGGCTGCCTTGTGCTGCTATCATATACCCAACAGCTGCGCTGCCCGCGCCGGACTGCCTGACCCTGATGTTTCTTCCCCCTGCCCAAGGATAAGATAGCTCACAACCAAAGGGATGGGAAAGAACTGGATGGGGTCCACCAGCACTGCACCCCCTCACCGACCATGAGCAGAGGGCAGGCAGAACCGAGGACCGGGAGGTTGCCGGTTGCCAGGTCGGAGGTGCACTACCAAGTGAGACCCCTCTGCCTGACTCCACCTCCTCACCCCAGCCCCCCACTCCACCCCCTCACCCCAGCCCCCCACTCCACCCCCTCACCCCAACCCCCACTCCACCCCCTCACCCCAGCCCCCCACTCCACCCCCTCACCCCAGCCCCCCACTCCACCCCCTCACCCCAGCCCCCCACTCCATCCCCTCACCCCAACCCCCACTCCACCCCCTCACCCCAGCCCCCCACTCCACCCCCTCACCCCAGCCCCCCACTCCACCCCCTCACCCAGCCCCCAACTCCACACCCTCACCCCAGCCCCCCACTCCACCAGCTCACCCCAGCCCCCCACTCCACCCCCTCACCCCAGCCCCCCACTCCACCCCCTCACCCCAGCCCCCCACTCCACCCCCTCACCCCAGCCCCCCACTCCACACCCTCACCTCAGCCCCCCACTCCACCCCCTCACCCCAACCCCCACCACCCCCTCACCCCAGCCCCCCACTCCACCCCCTCACCCCAGCCCCCCACTCCACCCCCTCACCCCAACCCCCACCACCCCCTCACCCCAGCCCCCCACTCCACCCCCTCACCCGAGCCCCCCACTCCACCCCCTCACCCCAGCCCCCCACTCCATCCCCTCACCCCAGCCCCCCACTCCACCCCCTCACCCCAGCCCCCAACCCCACGCCCTCACCCCAGCCCCCCACTCCACCAGCTCACCCCAGCCCCCCACTCCACCCCCTCACCCCAGCACCCAACTCCACCCCCTCACCCCAGCCCCCCACTCCACCCCCTCACCCAGCCCCCACTCCACCCGCTCACCCAGCCCCCCACTCCACCCCCTCACCCCAGCCCCCCACTCCACCCCCTCACCCCAACCCCCACTCCACCCCCTCACCCCAGCCCCCCACTCCACACCCTCACCTCAGCCCCCCACTCCACCCCCTCACCCCAACCCCCACCACCCCCTCACCCCAGCCCCCCACTCCACCCCCTCACCCCAGCCCCCCACTCTACCCCCTCACCCCAACCCCCACCACCCCCTCACCCCACCCCCCACTCCACCCCCTCACCCCAGCCCCCCACTCCACCCCCTCACCCCAGCCCCCCCACTCCACCCCCTCACCCCAGCCCCCCACTCCACCCCCTCACCCCAGCCCCCCACTCCACCCCCTCACCCCAGCCCCCCACTCCACCCCCTCACCCCAGCCCCCACTCCACCCCCTCACCCCAGCCCCCCACTCCACCCCCTCACCCCAGCCCCCCCACTCCACCCCCTCACCCCAGCCCCCAACTCCACGCCCTCACCCCAGCCCCCCACTCCACCAGCTCACCCCAGCCCCCCACTCCACCCCCTCACCCCAGCCCCCCACTCCACCCCCTCACCCCAGCCCCCCACTCCACCCCCTCACCCCAGCCCCCCAATCCACACCCTCACCTCAGCCCCCCACTCCACCCCCTCACCCCAACCCCCACCACCCCCTCACCCCAGTCCCCCACTCCACCCCCTCACCCCAGCCCCCACCACCCCCTCACCCCAGCCCCCCACTCCACCCCCTCACCCCAGCCCCCCACTCCACCCCACCCCTAAACCCAACCCCCACTCCACCCCCTCACCCCAGCCCCCAACTCCACACCCTCACCCCAGCCCCCCACTCCACCCCTCACCCCAGCCCCCCACTCCACCCCCTCACCCCAGCCCCCCACTCCACCCCCTCACCCCAGCCCCCCACTCCACCCCCTCACCCCAGCCCCCCACTCCACCCCCTCACCCCAGCCCCCCCACTCCACCCCCTCACCCCAACCCCCACCACCCCCTCACCCCAGCCCCCCACTCCACCCCCTCACCCCAGCCTCCCACTCCACCCCCTCACCCCAACCCCACCACCACTCACCCCAGCCCCCCACTCCACCCCTCACCCCAGCCCCCCACTCCACCCCCTCACCCCAACCCCCACTCCACCCCCTCACCCTAGCCCCCCCCACTCCACCCCCTCACCCAGCCCCCACTCCACCCGCTCACCCAGCCCCCACTCCACCCGCTCACCCCACTCCACACCCTCACTCCAGCCCCCCACTCCATCCCCTCACCCCAGCCCCCACTCCACCCCCTCACCCCAGCCCCCACTCCACCCCTTCACCCCACTCCAGTCCCACATTCCAGCTCCTCACCCTCGTCAGCCTGTCTAACGATTCATGCTATCTTGTGTCTCACAGGACCAGCCACCACTTGTCCCAGGCCGTCTAGCATACCAGGCCCACGGCCAGTGCAAGGTCCAGTGGCCACCTGGGACGCAGACCACGGCGGGGAGGGCAGACATCACAGAAGGCCTGCAGCCAAGACCAAGACCCAGGGCACTGACACACAGGGCACTGACACCCAGGGCACTGACACCCAGAGCACTGACACACAGGGCACTGACACCCAGGGCACTGACACCCAGGGCACTGACACCCAGGGCACTGACACCCAGGGCACTGACACCCAGGGCACTGATACCCAGGGCACTGACACCCAGGGCACTGATACCCAGGGCACTGACAACCAGGGCACTGACACCCAGGGCACTGACACCCAGGGCACTGACACACAGGGCACTGACACCCAGGGCACTGATACCCAGGGCACTGATACCCAGGGCACTGACACACAGGGCACTGACACCCAGGACATTGATACCCAGGACAGTGATACCCAGGGCACTGACACCCAGGGCACTGACACCCAGGACACTGACACCCAGGGCACTGACACCCAGGACAGTGACACCCAGGGCACTGACACCCAGGGCACTGACACCCAGGGCACTGACACCCAGGACACTGATACCCAGGGCACTGACACCCAGGGCACTGACACCCAGGACAGTGACACCCAGGGCACTGACACCCAGGGCACTGACACCCAGGGCACTGACACCCAGGACACTGATACCCAGGATACTGACACCCAGGGCACTGATACCCAGGGCACTGACACCCAGGGCACTGATACCCAGGGCACTGACACCCAGGGCACTGACACCCAGGGCACTGACACCCAGGGCACTGACACCCAGGGCACTGACACCCAGGGCACTGACACCCAGGGCACTGATACCCAGGGCACTGACACCCAGGGCACTGACACCCAGGGCACTGATACCCAGGGCACTGATACCCAGGGCACTGACACCCAGGGCACTGATACCCAGGGCACTGACACCCACAGCACTGACACCCAGGGCACTGAGACCCAGGGCACTGACACCCAGGACACTGACACCCTGGGCACTGACACCCAGGGCACTGATACCCAGGGCACTGATACCCAGGGCACTGATACCCAGGGCACTGATACCCAGGGCACTGACACCCAGGGCACTGACACCCAGGGCACTGATACCCAGGGCACTGAGACCCAGGGCACTGACACCCAGGACACTGACACCCTGGGCACTGACACCCAGGGCACTGACACCCAGGGCACTGACGCCCAGGGCACTGACACCCAGGACAGTGACTAGGGACTGCCACATCAGCGCAGAGTGCAAGCCGCATTTCTACCGCCCCAAACAAGCGCATCTCATAAAGGCCTCCCGCCCCTTTGAACGTCTCAGCTTGGACTTTAAACGTCCCCTCCCCTCCAACAACCACAACACGTACTTCCTCAATGTGATTGACGAATACTCCCGTTTCCCTTTCGCCATTCCCTGCCCCGACATGACCACAACCACCATCATAAAAGCCCTACACACCATTTTCTCCCTGTTCGGATTCCCCGCTTTCAATCACAGCGATAGGGGGTCCTCCTTTATGAGTGACGAGTTGCGTCAATTCCTGCTCAGCAGGGGCATCGCCTCCAGCAGGACGACCAGTTACAACCCCCGGGGTAACGGGCAGGTCGAGAGGGAGAACGGTACGGTCTGGAAGACCGTCCTGCTGGCCGTGCGGTCCAGAAATCCCCCAGTCACCCACTGGCAAGAGGTCCTCCCAGACACCCTCCATTCTATCCGGTCACTCCTCTGTACATCCACTAACCAAACGCCTCACGAACGCCTTCTTGTTTTTCCCAGGAAATCTTCCTCAGGGACCCCGCTCCCGACCTGGCTGGCTAACCCCGGGCCTATCCTGCTCTAGAAACACGTGCGGGTGCACAAGTCGGACACGTTGGTTGAAAGAGTCCAGCTACGCCACACGAACCCGCAATACGCGTATGTGGAGTATCCCGACGGCCTATAGGACACGATCTCCCTCCGGGACCTGGCACCCGCCGTAAATAGTTGCGGGCCAGTGGGCAGCCATCAATGAAATGGTACGATGTAACATCTCTAGTCATACTACCAGTCTCTCACATACTCAATGGACACGTACCCCTCCCCCCATACCATGTCCGCGTTCCCAGTACACACCCCCCCCCAGGTTCCTTTCTCAACAGGGGGTGAATGTGGTAGTATGACTAGGGGTATTACGGTACCTGGGAGTGTGAGCTGCCATTGGTGCAGAGGACTCGCTGCCCATTGGCCCAGTTATGTCATATGCCTCTCAGCCGATTGGCTGAGAGGAAGATAGCTCCGCCGACAAGGCGGGGTATAAGAGCCCGTGTTCCCCGGCAGTCAGCCATTCTTCTGTACGTCTGCTGCCGGGTCACTTCTTGCGTATTAAAGCCGATCGTTCGGACTTTATCTACGTTTCGTGTCCATTGATTGTGCATCACCCCCCTCTCGGGAGTTACTGTCTCGCTTCTCCCTCGCCCGACCTCTACGGTTTCCTGCTTGGGGAGGGCCCCAGAGGAGCAGGAGCCCGCTGAGGAGCAGAGAGAGCCAGGCGTCCAACAAGCAAAGGAGGTGGGAAGGAAGCATCGCATCAGGCTTTGTATATACCAGCAGTGCCTGTTGTTTGAGGACCAGGTAACCAGGGATACTGTATGGCATATCTGCCAGATTATGGCACATCTGGATTATAGCGGAGGGTACCCACTCCTGGTGACTGTCACAGTGACGGTTGCTATGAACTATTATGCCACGGGGTCCTTCCCGGCACCGAGTAGGGACCTGTCTGAGATCTCCCAGACTTGCATGCACATGTGCATCTATGCTGTTGGGGAGGCCCTATATGCCTGGGCAGCACAATGCATCGACCTGAATATGGACCGTGCCCACCAGGCTGCTTGGGCAGCGGGATACCCTGCCATCGCTGGGATGCCCCAGACCCAGTGAGTGATCGATGGGACGCCTGTTCCTCTGCGAGCACCGCCACATGAGGTGGAGTCCTTCACAAACCAGAAGGGTTTCCATTCCCTCAATGTGCAGTTGGTGTGTGACCACTGGCTGCATATTGTACATGTCTGCGCCCGTTATGCCAGAAGCATGTACGATGGCTTCATCCGGCGCACTCATCGGTTCCCAACACCTTTGAGGAGCTCCTTCAGGTGAGGGGTTGGCTCTTGGGCGACAGGGATTATCTGCTGTGGTCGTGGCTGATGACACCTATCCAGAGCCCTCGATTGATGTGGAGAACCGCTACAATGGTGTCCATGCAACAACCAAGAGCATCATTGAGTAGTGCATTGATGTCCTGAAGAAGCGGTTTAGGTGCCTGGGGCCTTCCAGTATAGCCCTTGGAGAGTCGCCAACATCGTAGTGGCCTGTTTCGTCCTCCACAACATCATACAGCAGAGGGACAACATGCTGGAGGAGGAGGATGAATGCCAGGCCTCGGTCGATGAGGAGAATGCAGCGGAGGACTAAGGTGGGCAGGGTATTGGGCCGAGGCAGCCACAGGAGGCCGCACAACATGTGCATCAGGGCCACAGTGCACAGGACAATCTAATCGCCACCAGGTTCACCGACTGAGCAGCCTGCCCACCGCAGGCCAAACATCCCATGCCACCCCCACCATGCAACCCCCACCACGCAACCCCCACCCCGCACCTGTATCCCCCTCTGTGCTTCCCACCTGCTTCACTTACAGGGTCCCTGTGTTCGCAGTATCAGCGGGTCTAGTCCATGGGATGGAAGATGATGGTGACCCGCTCTGCAATGAGCTCTGGTGCTCCGCATCGTTTGATGAAGTCTGACTCCTGGCTTCGGTAGCACATTCCACTGTCTACCTGGGTGATTCCCACATGCCTGCTGGTGGGGGGTTAGGTATCAGGGCTGTGTGAGGTGGTGGATCACTAACCAGGTAGGTCCTAGCACATGGCGTCCCACATATCTGACCTCATTCCCGGCGACCTCGGGGGTAACCTCCGTCTGCCCTGGGAGCCCTGGTCCTTGTCCACCTCCATCTCTCGCACTCCCACCACCGGCCTCCAGCTTCCCCTCGCCCCTTCCTCTCCTCTGCAACCAGCCCAGCCCATCCCTCACACCCTTCAGACAGAGGACCAAAGCTGTTCGGAACGTCAGTGAACAGGTGTTTATTGTGACATTTCCAAGTATTGTGCCCCCGCTAATCCTCTCCTGTGTGCTTTACTGGGGCTAACTTAACTGGTGTCTATCTTTCTAAGCTTGCATCTCCCAACACTCCTTCGAGGTGGTCTCCCAGGTGGTACATCAATTGTGGAGGCAGCCTGCTACATATCTCACCCTGTGACCTGGGTCTCCTCTGGAGTGACCGTGCCCAGTCTTCCTGGTGTCACAGGTGGCGTGGCGCCACCTTGTTCTGCCTGCTGCCCATCGAATACGTCAGGGACAGGTGGGGGAATTCAGAGGCGTTGAGGTGTTCCAGCACCTCCCTATGGGAGTCACTACCACGGAACCCATCACTTCCTCCTCCCTCAGAGTTCCTAATGACCCCAGGCTACTTCTTGGGATGGACGTGCAGCTGGAGGGAGCTCTGGGGGCTCCCACCCGCCTGGCGTGGCCAGTCCCAAAGGCCCGCTCTCGTCTCAATCAGGATCGCAATGCTCGTGGCCATGGAGCACAGAGACTGTACTACGTTCCTCTGGGACTGTGCCATGACTCCCAGGGACCAGGTCAGGCCAGCCAGCACCAGGCAAATGCCCTCGACGTCCACAGCCATGATCTGTTGTGACTGAGCCAAGCTCTGGAGCATCGCTGCAATGTCCGTGTGGCCCTGGTACATGACTGTCTGTGACATGACCGCCGTATCGTGTGCATTAGACACTGCCCACACAGAGTGTCCCAGGCCTTGGGCATCTTGACCCATGGCCAGTACCTTCGCAACTAAGGCCTCCTCTATGGGTGTCACTCGTAGTAGTGTTGGCCTGGGTGGCACGCATTGCCATAATCACCTTGTGCTCCTGCAGGTGGTTGGACTCCTCCAACTGCACAGGCAGACGCTGGAATGTTGCTGCACCCCCTCCTGTAATCCCGGTTTTGTGCCTGCATCTCCAAGATCGAGCCGCCCTCTGACCATCCGCCCCATCAGGGGTTCCTACCTCCACCCGATGTATCACTGCATGTGTGTGGTGCACACCAGACAGTGTACCAGGAGACTCTCCACTAAATGCCCAGCCAAGGTGAGTGTCTCTGGGATGGTAGAGGGTGCCAGTGACAGCAGTGATAAGGCGTTGGTGCTGCCCCCGGACTGGTACTCCAGGGTGCTGCGGGATTGCAGCTGGGTGCATGGGTCACCAGGTGCTACCTCATTGCAAGGTGAGTTGCGGGGTTACAGCTGGGACCCCTGATGGACCAGCCTCGTCGCCAGGTGATCCTGCAAGACAAAAGACAAGACACACAGTTACATCGTGGGTAGGTCCGTTGTGTGTGGGGGAGAAGGTTACACAGATGCCATAGGAACATTGCATTTCATTGGGGACTCACTTGGATCTCCAATGCCAACCTCTGCCTTGGTGACTGCCCACTCTCCAATCCCAATCAGGTAATTTCCCTCTGCTCTGCGACAGTGAGGCGCCGCAGGTCCAGTGTCTCCCTCTGGTCTTCTCTTACTCGCTGCGGTTGAGGGTCACCTTCTCCTGGGGGGGGGGGGGGGGGGGGGGGGGGGGAACAGATAATGCACTGTGTGAGACATCTGGACATGGACAGTACGGTGTGTATGTGGCCAGGGCCTGTGTGTGCAGGGCACCCGGCCATGGCGGACCATATGGGTGATGGCATGTGGTAAGAGGTGGGATGGCGGGTGGGGAACCATTGCCCTCTGGGTGGCGGGGACTACAGGTATGTGGGATGGTGTCAGGGGCACAGTGGTGGTGGTGACTCACCCTGGCTGGCCTGGGAGGTTGTCCATCCTCACCCAACACTGCCTACCTATCCTCCAGCTGAGGCCACAATGTGGGGAGGGGGGGGGGGGGGGGGGACGTTGATGTGTGTGGGGAGTGAGGGACAGGGTGGTGCTGGGGCACAAAGCTGCTGACTCACCCTGGCCACCCTGAGGAAGTTGTGCAGCTTCTTCCTGCATGACTGTCTAGTCCTGGCGGTGGGCCCATGGCCTCAGCCACCTGCGCCCAGGCTCGGTTGCTGTTGGCAGGTGGCAGCCTCCTTCCCACCCCAGGAACAGGGTATCCCACCTCTCCTCCATGGCATCCAGCTGTGTCTCCAGCTCCACTGGCGAACCTCGGTGCCCCACTTCGGGGTGACTTCCTCATGGCTGTGCTGAGCGTGTGTGGCGAGTGGAGTGTTTTTATGTGGCTGCAGCTTGTCAGGCTCTCGAATACCAATCCTGACCCCGGAGAATCACATGCCTGGTGGGGGTTTAATCCGATCGAAAAATAAAAGATATCCGGGAGGAGAGAATGGGAGAGACAGCTGGAAGAAGTTTTGTAAAAAAAAATAATCATCATTATTTGCCCACGACAAATAATCCTCAATCTGTCAATTGCGTCCACGTGGGGCGTCTGACACTTTGGGCAGCTGGGTATATACACTCAATACTGTTCCAAACCTTCCTCCCTCTCCCACACAAACTCAAGACCAGACATTTTTTTAAAATTATTATTTTCACCGCACCCCCTCTCCCTTTCAGTCATCAATATGCAATATATCAACATGAAACTTTGTAATATCAAGTTACTAAACAAACAATAAAATCTTTCTCCTGTCAAAAGAATAAAAACGTTTCGGTCTTTGGCGAGCAAAGGTGTTTATTGGAAGAACCTCTTTAAGAGTACATTTGATCTGAAGATGAGATCACCAATTAAAGTGGAAATGATTGAGGTTGAAATGAACTTTGAAATAACTCCAGGCTATGGTTACGCTCCGCCCCCGAAGGTAAATTGCTGCAGTTTGAGGAAGTCAGTCAGTCAGTCGCTCTCAGTCCTCCCGCTCTCACTAACATGCGGGATTACGATGAAATCACCGCTTTCCTGGGAGAATGGGGACCCTTCCAGAAAGTTATCTTCTTCCTGTTGAGCCTCATCGTCTTTCCCAACGGTTTCGTCCGTATGTCCATCGTTTTTGTCGGGGATATTCCGGAGCATCGCTGTTTAATTCCCGGGAATCTCAATCTGAGTGAAGCGTGGCTGAATCGGACTATCCCTCTGGAACAAGAAAGAGGCAAACTCCAGCACAGCCAGTGCAGACGGTACCGGTTGGATGTGATCAGGAATCTTTCAGCGACGTTTGCCGACCCAGATTCCATCAATATGTCTGAGGTGGAACAGGAGCCCTGTTTGGATGGTTGGGAGTACAGTAAGGATCAGTACATCTCCACCATCGTCAGCGAGGTAAGTGGCTGAAGGAATACGGTCATTGCACTGGCAATAGTCAATGTCAGGCTAACTATTTCGATTTTATTTATAACAGCATTTGAACCCAAACATGACCTGCAATTCTCTATCTTGCACGATCTGAATTTTAACTCTTAAAACAACCTTACTCCTTTCCCAGTCCTCTAGAGATTTGCCTAATTTATCTCAATTGAAGTTTTCCTTTTTGTTATGTCGATTGGTTTAGTTTAGCCACAGATTCTACAGCCTTCAAATTGAGAGTTTGAAAGGACAGTTTAGATTTCACTATCTGAGGCTGGGTGTGGACGAGCTGTCAAAAGGAAGCAATGAGTGTTCCTTGTATCGTCAGGTTTGGGGGAGGGTTGATCAAGTACCTGGACAAAACCGCGGAAGAAAGGGACCTTTGTTAATTTCCTTGGACCCCTTTTGGACGGGAAAATGTTACCAGGCAATCCAGAGAATTGTAATTGGGCCAAATAGAAATTGTCCTGCATTTTGCGGCAGTAATGAGGTTGAAACTACCACCGCTCAGCCTCATTTTCCCTCTGAAACTGACAGGACCACTGGCCCTGAAATCTGGGCCATCGCGCGCGATGGACTACTAAGACCTGCTCCAGGTACAGTCCTTTCTCCCGAGTCCCTTCCTTTATTAGCTTTATTGCCGACTATTATGCCTGCTGCTGACGTTATTGCTGAGCAAGCCGAACCCCCGCCCCGAGCGAAGTCTGTCTCTCAACAGCGCGCATACGAACATTGAGCCGGTCACTCCAACCTCCCAGCTTGTCCAGCAATTTAATAAGGTCATTGCTGATCAGATAGCAAATCCGCGTCCTTTCCACTCACAGAACCTAATTGCTCACTAAGAATTGATCCGCTTCTGCTTGAAAAATGTTCCAAGATTCTGCTTCCATCGCCTTTCAAGAAGTGCGTTTCAAAGGGCGGCTCGACAGCACATTGGTTAGCACTGTTGCTTCAGGGCACCAGGGTCCCGGGTTCGATTCCGGGCTTGGGTCACTGTCTGTGAAATTAAAAATGCAAATGAAAATCGCTTATTGTCACGAGTAGGCTTCAATGAAGTTACTGTGAAAAGCCCCTAGTCGCCACATTCCGGCGCCTGTTCGGGAGGCTGGTACAGGAATTGAACCGTGCTGCTGGCCTGCTTGGTCTGCTTTAAAAGCCAGTGATTTGGCCCAGTGTGCTAAACCAGCCCCAGTACTCTGTAACCAGACTCTGTGCGGAGTCTGCACGTTCTCCCTGTGTCTGCGTGGGTTTCCTCTGGGCGTTCCGATTTCCTCCCACAAGTGCTGAAAGACCTGCTGTTAGGTAATTCGGCATTCTGATTTCTCCCTCTGTGTACCCGAACAGGCGCCGGAATGTAGCGACTAGGGGCTTTTCACAGTAACTTCATTGAAGCCTACTTGTGACAATAAAGATTATTTTTTTTAACACTCATGATGACCCTCTGGGGGTGGGGGGGGGTTAAAGATTTTGACTCATCCCGTTTTAAATGGGCAACACCTTGGGTTGTGATTTAACCAAAAGATTTCAAAAGCGTGGTAGTGAGTGGCAACTGCCGCAAGAAACCCCGACGCTCAGAATGGTGAGGCCGTCACCACTATAAATATTAATTGGTCAACTTAAAGAGGCCCCGTGGGCTTCATGTCGCAAATGATGGTCCCGCCGGCTGATTCGCCAGAACCGTGCTCGCCAGCTCCCCGCTAACAAGGGAGAGCAGCACTTAAACGTTCCTGCACAGCCAACCCCACACAGCTCGCAGCCATACCATCGAGGGGACCTGCCCCATGATTCACAGATGCTGACCTGGGCAGATTGTTGGACGTGGTAGAGGCCAGATGGGATGCCCTGTTCCCCCAAGGTCTCAGAGCATTAGGCTCAGGGCAGTTAATGCCGCCTGCAAGGATGTGGCATCGGCTGCCAGCTTGGGGAGCAACACCAGGAGGACTAGAACACAGTTCCATAAGAAGATCAACAACCTCCCCATGGATTCACTAGACCCCGGATCCCAATCCTCCCTCTCCGGGGAATGTGCCTGGCACTGTTCCGTGACCCGGCCCACCCATGTCCAACAGTTCCATCCGTACTGCCCCAACCCCATACTCTCCAAACCAAACCCCCCCCCCGCCCACATCCTTGCAGCTCACAATGTCCCCTCTGTGTTCCCCGCAGAAGTTGGCTCACAACAAAGGGAGAGGCCCCAGATGGGCAGCAGGGTGCCAGACATCAGAGTTCTCACCCTCTTTGAGGAACGGGGGCTGGGGAGTCACGGGGTGACCGAGGACAGGTCTGTCACTGACATAGAGGTCAGCGTGTGGTGCAGAGGTGAGGTTCCACACAGACTGACCCATCCCTCCCACTGACTACATGTCTTCTCCAGCAGGATCAGCATCCGACGGTGCTAGCCCATCCGGCGTGGTACCCCGCCTCGCACGGTAACACGTTGAGAGCTCCGAGGACACCAGTGTATTTGTGGCATCAACGTATTCACGGCACTGCTGTCATCCCCACCCTCCACCAGCACAGAGACAGACACCTTGGTGGGCCACAGTAGTTGACAGGGGGATGGGGCGCATTCTGGAGAGCACCACACAGTTGCTAATACATGTCAGGTGGAAGCAGGATCACCTCCTCCTGGTTAAGGTGTCCAAGGTGTGGCTCAGTTGGTGACGGCCATGGCTGAGCGGCACAGCAACATGTTTCAGTCACTGAGGGACGTGAACCAGTAGCAGGTGGACCTTGATGGGGCCAGCCTCCCCGGACAGGTGCCGGAATGTGGCGACTAGGGGCTTTTCACAGTAACTTCATTGAAGCCTACTCGTGGCAATAAGCGATTTTCATTTTCATTTCACTGCAGGGCATGTCCCTGTCTCATGTGGGCATAGCCGAGGTGCTGTGGAGCTTGTCCCAGTTGCAGGTGGGCATTGCCTTGGGCATTCCAGGTCTTGCCCCAATCACTGAGGACCATCATTGAGGGTGTCGGCATTGTGTTGCAGACATTGGGGGGCCACCAGGTCTCGCAGAGCCAGGTGACACAGGGACAGCCGGGGCTCGGTCCAGCTGTCCCTCCACCCTGCGGTGAGCCCCAGCCCTACAGGCACCAACCGGGAGGAGGGGGAGTTGGGTGCCAATCCAGAGCCACTGGTCTCTGAGTGTGCACGTTCTCTCTCTCTGAGCCCGGGCTCTTGTGCTCTCATGCTCTCTCTCGCTCGTGTTCTTGTGCTCTCTGAGCACGCGTGCTTGCTCTCTCCACTGAATGTGTGCTCTCTATCTCTGAGCGTGCCAGCTCTCTGAGCGCGCTGCTCTTGCACTCTCGTGCTGTCTCTTACGCTCTCTGAGTGCACATGCTCTCTCTGAGGCGGGCTCTCATGCTCTTGTGCGCTCACTCTCTCTGAGCGCACACCCATTTGCTTGAGAGGGCTGGCTTTCTTGCCCTTTGAGCATGGGCTCTCGCGCTGTCTCAGCTGTGCAGTCGCGCTTCACTCTCTGAGCGCGACCGCTTACACTCTCTCTGAGTGCGGCATCTATATCTCTAAGCTTGGCCTCTTACATATCCCTCCCACTGGCCATGGTCTCTCGTGCTCTCTCTCATTGGGAGTGGCCTTTTGTTCTCTTACTGGGCGTGGCCTCTCGCACTCTCTCTCACTGGGAGTGGCCTCTCACGCGTTCTCTCTCTGGGAATGGCCTCTCGCATTCTCTCACTGGGAGTGGCCTCTCGCATTCTCTCACACTGGGAGTGGCCTCTCGCATTCTCTCTCACTGGGAGTGGCCTCCCACGCTCTCTCCCACTGGGAGAGGCCTCTCGCATTCTCTCTCACTGGGAGAGGCCTCCCACACTCCCTCTCACTGAGAGTGGCCTCTCGCATTCTCTCTCACTGGGAGAGGCCTTCCACACTCCCTCTCACTGAGAGTGGCCTCTTGCACTCTCTCTCACTGAGAGTGGCCTCTCGCATTCTCTCTCACTGGGAGTGGCCTCTCGCACTCTCTCACTGGGAGTAGCCTCTTGCATTCTCTCTCACTGGGAGTGGCCTCCCACACTCTCTCTCATTGGGAGTGGCCTCTCGCACTCTCTCACTGGGAGAGGCCTCTCGCATTCTCTCACACTGGGAGTGGCCTCTCGCATTCTCTCTCACTGGGAGTGGCCTCTCGCATTCTCTCTCACTGGGAGTGGCCTCCCATGCTCTCTCTCACTGGGAGTGGCCTCTCGCACTCTCTCTCACTGGGAGTGGCCTCTCGCACTCTCTCTCACTGGGCGTGGCCTCTCGTGCTCTCTCACTGGGGTGTGACCTCTCATGCGTTCTCACTGGGCATGAACTCTCGCGCTCTTTCACTGTGCATGACCTCTCGTGCTCTCGCACTGGGCGTGACCTCTCATGCGTTCTCACTGGGCATGACCTCTCGTGCTCTCGCACTGGGCGTGACCTCTCATGCGTTCTCACTGGGCATGACCACTCACGCGCTCTCACTGGACGTGGCCTCTTGCGCTCTCTCACTGGGCGTGACTTCTCATGCGTTTTCACTGGGCATGACCTCTCGCGCTCTCTCACTGGGTGCGGCATCTCGTGCTCTCACACTGGGCGTGACCTCTCGCTCTCTCTCTCATTGGGCATGACCTCTCCCGCTCTCTCGCTCTGTGCGCGGCCTCTCTCGCTCTCGCGTTCTGAGTCTGGCCTCTCAAGCTCTCTCTGAGCCTTGCACTTTTGCTCTCAGAGCGTGCTCTCTCAATAATAATAATCTTTATTATTGTCACAAGTAGGCTTTCATTAATACTGCAATGAAGTTACTGTGAAAATCCCCTAGTCGCAACAATATGCCGCCTGTTAAGGTACACTGAGGGAAAACTGAGAATGTCCAAATAACCGAACAGCTAGTCTTTTGTGACTTGTGGGAGGAAACTGGAGCAACCGGAGAAAACCCATGCTGACATAGGGAGAACATGCAGACTCTGCACAGACAGTGACCCAATCGGGAATCGAACCCGGAACTCTGGTGCTGTGAAGCAACAGTGCTAAATACTCTCCGACCATGCCGCCTCTCTGAGCTTGAGTTCTTGCTCTTTGAGTGTGGCCTCTCACACTCTCGCTTTCTGATTGCGGGCTGTCGCACTCACTCTCACTCTGAAGCGCGCTCCCACGCGCTCACTGTCTGAGCGTGCGCTCTTGGCATGTGCACCCTCTCGCTCTCTTGGCACCCGTGCTCTCACTCTCAGCGCTCTGACGCTCTGAACGTTCTCTCGCCTACTCGCTCTCGCTTTCGTGGCTCGGTTGCAAAACCTTTTTGAAATTTAGAGTACCCAATTCTTTTTTTCAAATGAAGGGGCAGGTTAGAGTAGCCAATTCACCGACCCTGCAGATCTTTTTAGGTGGGGGTGAGACCCATGCAAAGTTGGGGAGAATGTGCAAACTGCACGTGGACAGCGACCCAGGGCCGGGATCGAACGCCATGAGGCAGCAGTTCTCACCACTGTGCGACCGTGCCGCACTCGCGCTCTTAGCTCCCTCACTCTCACACTCTCACCTCTCTCTTGCTCTCTCTTAGCTATCTCGCTCTTGTGCTCTCTCTCTTAGCTCTTTCAGTTTCTTTTCACTTTTCCTGCATCTCTAGTTCAAGTTTCTTCATTTGTAATTTAATTTTAGCCAATTTAGTTCTTATTTTTGGAAAACTGGGCCCACTGGATCCGTAGTGTATTATCGTCCTTCTTGTGTGTTTACTTTTAAGTTAATAAATATCCTTTATTAATTAACCACAAAACGACTGGAATTTTCCTCCCTAGTTTGCACATATCTTTTCTCACATTATGCAAAATTCTATATATAACCACAAAGAACCGCTACCCTTCTGGGTTTTTGGATACCCTCGCATTTAACATCAGCAGGGCACGTTATACAATTTTTACAATATTGTAGCTTGTAACTCTGCATTAGAGGTGATGTTGAGTGCCTTCACACCTCTGCAAGGCCCCCGCACTCCAAGTTCTTGTGAGGCTAGCACTGTTTATAATTATCCCATATTACTTAAACATAACCTGATAGAATTCTTCATTAGGATCGAAAGTGACAAAGTCCAATCTGAAACAACTCTAAATCTAAGCTAAGGAAAATACATGAGTTATGAGGTGTGACTTGGCTAAAATAGATTGGGCAAGTTCATTAATATGCATGATGATGGATAGGCAATGGCTAATATTTCAAGAATTAATGTGCATTGTAACAGTTATACATTCCTTTCTGACACATTACTTTCTGGGATCCTGAGAGAGGGTGAAGAGGCATCAAAGCATAGAATGTCTAGACCAGTTAAACCGTAAGGGAGTTTGGGAAGATTGGATGGTATTTATTTTAATGCAAATTAAAACATGAGGTTATGATGTAATTGCTGTCAATGGAACTGGGCTGGCAGCTCAACATTCCAAGATACAGGTTCTTCAGGCAAGATAGAGCAGGTAAAAGAGGAGGGGGTGTGACAATTTTGATCAGGGAATCCATTACAGTAGGAAGGAGGAGTGACATCTTAGGTCTTCAACTGAAGCCATATGGGTAGAACTTAAAAACCAAAAAGGAGTAATCACATTTGTAGCCATCTGGGATGGCCACTGACAAAGGAAAGAGGGACACTTGCAAAGACTCAAGGGAAATATGGCCAATACAGAATTCAGGCAAACTCAGAGCCTAAATGTATATTTGCTAATAGAGAACCAGACAGTATCGAAACCCCGAGCCGATTTGCATTCTACTGACCCATTTCCCCAGAACAAAGGACTGGTACTCAGGTATCAGATACAATTCCAGACACATCGGCGCCACTCCCTTCACCCAGGAAGCCCAAACAGCCAAGGTCAATGACCGCTCAGGACACACCCAGCCATCAAGGTATCCATCCCTTTATTGGCCCAAATCGAAGGCAGTAATCAAAGCCTGCCAAATTATTGCGTCCAAAGCTAAGGACCGCTCGAAAGAGCGTGAAACACCAAAGGATAAAGAGAGACACTACCATGTGTTCGATCTCTTTTGGCCCTGGCACACCGGCACTCTTTCCCCCGGCCTATACCTGAAGCCAACTGCAGCACCACGACCTGAAGCAAGTTCATGATCAACGATCGCTACCAGACAGATGAGCCCAGCAGAACTGAAGTTACTTCTCTAGACCCAGCCACTACAGATCCAAACAAAGGCCTTGTTCCTCTGCCAAAGCCAGGTGCCTGAAGTTAAGTACAGGTTGTTGTAGTGTTAGGTATAATTTAGCTTGTAGTGTTTTATGTTGCATGTGTGAGTTAATCTTGTGTGTAAATAAACTATTATTGAACTTGAACTAACTTACTGGTTGTTGGGTCTTTGATCACTATCTGGTTGAACCTTGTGGTGGTATCATCATCTGATACCTGGCGACTCTGAAAAGCAATATCACTCAATATAAAAAGGGCAACATTATTGTTGTTTCCAGTGCAAATTGGCAACACATTGCTGGGAGTGTTCTATAGGCCCCCTGACAATCTGAGAGAAATAAGAGAGAAGATATGTTGGCAGATTTCAGAGGTGTCGAAGTAATAGGTTTGTCATGGTGGGGGAGTTCAACATCCCCAACGTTAACTTGGCTCGTCAAAGTAAATGGTTTAGAGGATGGGAATTCTTAAAATGCATCCAGGCAAACTTGTTAAGCCAGTATGTAAAATGTCCACAAGGGAGGGGGCATCCTGAACTTAGTTTTGGGTAACAAAGACAAGCAAGTGGTTAAATTATCAATGGGGGAGAATTTTGTAGACAATGATCATAACTCCATTAGATTCAAGATTGTTATGGAAGAGGACAAAGATGGGCCTGAAATCAAAGTTCTAAACTGGGGTAAGCCCAGTTTTACATCAGATATGATTTGGCCAGAGTGGACTGGGAGGCACGTTTCGGTAAATCTGTGACAGAACAGTGGGCTGCATCCAAGAAGGAAATAGGAGTGTACAGGGCCAACATGTTCCAATCAAGAAAAAGGGTGAATAAATCCACTTAACTCTGGATATCAAAAGCTTATGGCAGATAGTGAGGGCTCAAAACAGCAGAAACCCCAGGGGCGTATTGATTATGCAAAATTAAACTTGAAAAGGAAATTAGGAGAGTAAAAAGGGGACATGAAAGGATACTGGCAGATGAAATAAAGGAAAATCCTAAATTGTTGTACAAGTATATTAAGGATAAAAGGATAACTAGGGAAAGAGTCCTTTAAGGACCACAGTGGTCATTTGTGCGTGGAGCCGAAGGATGAATGTAGGCTTCTAAATGAATACTTTGTCTTGGTGCTCACCGTGAAAGGGCCAGTGTGGGTATACGAATCAGGGAGAAGGACTATGATAAAATTAAAGAGATTAAAATAGACAGAGAAGAGGTTCTGAGTGGTCTGCCAGGTTTAAAGGTGGACAAATCCCCAGGGCTAGATGAAATGTATCCCTGGCTGTTGGGTGAGGTGAGGGAGGAAATTGCAGGGGCACTGGCAATAATCTTCAATTCCTCGATGGCCACAGGAAAGGTGCTAGAGAACTGGAGAGTAGCCAATATGGTGCCATTATTTCAGAAGGGAGAAACCAGGAAACTACAGGGCCATTCAGTTTCACCTCAGTGGTGGGGAAACTAGTGGAAACAATTCTAAAAGATAAATTAATTTGCATTCAGAGAGGTTGGGATTAATCAAGAACAGTCAGTATGGTTTTACTAAGTAAGTCATGTCCAACCAACTTGATTGAATTTTTTGAAGAGGTGACCAGGTGAGTAGATGAGGGAAATGCATTTGACATAGTCAACTTGGATAAGGTCCCACATGGGAGATTGATGGTGAAGGTAGGATCCCATGAGATCCAAGGAAATGTGGCAAATTGGATCCAGAGTTGGATGAGTGGCAGGAAGCAGTGGGTGGTGGTTAAGGGCTGTTTTTCTGACTGGAGACCTGTGTCCAGTGGGGTCCCATGAGGATCAATGTGGGGGCCCTTGTGTTTGTTGTTCATATAAATGATTTAGATATGAATGTTGGAGGGTTGATCAGCAAGTTCGCAGATGATACGAAAATTGGTAGGATGGTAAATAGTGAGGAGGATAGCCTTAGATTACAGGTGGATATAGATGGGCTGACAAGTGGAAAATGGAATTCAATCCAGAAAAGTGTGATGCACATGGACAGGACTAATAAAGCAAGAGAATACATAATAATAATATATTTATTAGTGTCACAAATAGGCTTACATTAACATTGCAATTGTATGATAAATTGCAGGACCCTGGGAAGCACAGAGGATCAGAAGGACATTGGTGTGTATGTACACTGGTCCCTTAAGGTAGCAGAGCAGGTAGATAAAGTGCTTCCGAAGGCAGAGCAGGTGGATAAAGTGGATCCAAAGGCATATGGTATAATTGGTCAAACTAATTAAGTTAGTTTTTTAGTGGAACTATATAAAACGCTAGTTAGGCCACAGCTAGAGTATTGTGTACAATCCTGGAATTCAAATTATAAGAGGGATGTGATAGAACTTAAAAGGGTGCAGAGGAGATTAACCAGGATATTGCATGGGCTGGAATATTTAGCTCTGAAGAGATTGGATGAACTGGGGTTGTTTCTCTTGGAGCAAAGGAGACTGAATGGGGACCTGATTGAGATGTTTAAAATTATGAGAGATATCCCTCCCCTATAACAGAGAGCCCCCTTCAGCAGAAAGGACTTTAGTGCTTTCAATGTGGTCGAGAGCTGTCAGTCACAGCTAGATGTTTATAAACATTGTGGGTACATTCACAACCGGGTACTTGAGATCTATTCAAGCATGAAGGGAAATTAAATTAACAATACAGCCATCTGGCTATCTGGAAGCTGTCATTCACAGCCCAGTAAAAGCAGTTTCTCATTGGCATGAATAATAAAAGCCTTACAGATCAAAGGACCTGAGGGCGTTTAAATTCTGAGGATGTCGTTTTTACTTTCTAGGAATTTAAAGTTGTTGCTTTTTCTATCTGAGCCAGCAGATATAAGGGATAGGTGAGTTTTAAGCAGTTATTTTCTTTCATGGTTTCTGACTGGACCTACCTCACTTCCAGGCAGCTGTTTCTGTTATGGGGTCTCAGGTGAGGGCCTCTCTTATAGGGTCCCTGGGGGGAGGAAGTCGGTTCACCCTCATGTTGAGGGAGGGAGTGACCCAGCAAATCCCATGGTGGAGATGGGTGTGGAATTGCATTGCTGAATGGAGGGGGGGGTTAGCCGCCCGGTCCTCCCCATCGGACCACCTGCTGAAAATGATGGCCCAACAGCGGGATTCACGAGGGAATCCCTTGCAATCCCACCATTCCTAAATTTACATGGCAAGGGATAGTGAATCATCTCTGGCCACCACACCCAACGTGAGCGCATTTCAGAGGGGATTAATCTTTGGTGGGAGAACATAGTCTGCCAAACTGCACATTATTTCCTCAAATATTAGTGATTGCCTCTGCACCGTCCTGCCTTTTAATGAAGTTATCCAATGAATTAACTAACTTGATAGAGTTTTTCGAGGAGGTCACAAAGATGATTGATGCACTTTGGATATTCTGTTCACAGCATTAGTCACTCTGTAGCCATGGGCTGGATTCTCCGCTCCCCCAGCCCCATGTTTCTCGGTGGTGTGCCATTCGCTGGCGGCGGGATTCTCTGCTCGTGGCTTGTTATTTGGAATTCCGATCAAAGCCCCACGCTACTGCCGGGAAACCCACAGGTGGCAGTGCACTGCCAGGGGGCAAAGAGAATCCTAACCACTGGAGAATTTTGGCCCATGTCTCCGTAATCACAATCATATTATATTGTTCACATCTATTTGTACGATTAATTCATCTATCGTATTTCATATATAGTGGCGCTAACAATTGTACACAAAGACTCAAGAGATGTACAAGAGAGGCTTTATTACAGTGAGATGCTATTCCTCCGGCGGCAGCTGTAGAATGGCATCTCAGTGAAACCTACGAATATTTATACAGCTCCCTGTGGGCGGAGCTAGCCGGCAGGGGCTTACCGGAGAAACCTGTAATACAGGTACGGCCATACATCCCCTACTGCAAGCACACATATATACAGTGGTTGGATTACCACATAAATCTTACTGTGAACGTTATATGCATTCAGAAACAGTGCCTTTAGACTTCTCCTTTTCAAATTTTTATACATTTTGTACAATGACCCTAATTGCTGCTAACCCTGTTTCCTCTGTCTTCAACTTTCATTTTCTTCTTTTCTGTCTTTCATTTCTACCTCCCTCCAGACACGTATTCTCCCACTCCTGATCTCGCTAACACGTGGCACTGGGAGTAATCCTGATTTTAGTACCTTGTTGATCAGACCTGCTTCTGAATTTATTTCTCTTGCATTCTGTTTATCTCCACTCTTGGGTCCAGTGCAGTAAAATAGCTATTCTGTAATTTTCCTCAAATCAAAAATGTGGAGTGTTTAAAATGTCTTTTTGCGTTTCAGTGGGACTTGGTGTGTGGCAATGCCTGGAAAGGGCCATTTTCCATGTCAGTGTACTTCATAGGAGTGCTGATTGGTTGCTTTTTGGCTGGGCAATTATCAGACAGGTGAGCTATTTCTTCAGTAAACTCTGCCAGAATCAGTCTTCAGATCAGGTTTTAACCCCCCAGCATCTGACAGAAGCAGGACAAGTGGGAAAGGGGCATTGTTAAAGCGGGGACTAAACCTCACCACCTGCTGCAACAACGTCTATTTAACTTGTTTCTAGGCATGTGAGCTACTTGTTGTAGCTAGATAGGGTCCTCATAAATATTCAGAAATCTGGGTATGACGCTGTCAGTCGAACCTTGGATCATGCAAATTGTGTAATACACTGGCCTCACTGGCCAAAGCATTTTCCAGCTGGATCCATGGCCAGAAGAAATGTGGCAAATAATTTAGCAGATGCACTTCTCCAGGTCCCACAAGGGAACTTGGTCTTCCCTGTCTTAGATCTGCTCCTCCCCTCTCTCTTTCATGACCTACGTCAATATTGTCTGAGGTTCCCGTTGCTGGGTTCCCACTGTCTGAAATCTCACTTCCACCAGCCGACTTCCTTGTCTTTCCCCCTGCAATCTGGCGAGGCTCTGTCCTGGCTTTTTGATGCCACAACCAATCAATTAAAATCCATGAATCACGCTGAGGCCATGCAAGCTTATCACTCACCCTAAATTTGATCTCTTTCTCCATCCCCATCTCACATAATAATTTGTGACTCTACTGTTTAATTATTGCCTACTGATTTTGTAATACTGTGCTGGGAAACAAATATAAAGAATGGATGGAATGGCTTGAGAGACAGAGATGAAAATGATAATATTCTCCATCGGATGGGCGGCACGGTAGCATAGTGGTTAGCACAATTGCTTCACAGCTCCAGGGTCCCAGGTTCGACTCCTGGCTTGGGTCACTGTCTCTGCGGAGTCTGCACATTCTTCCCGTGTGTGCGTGGGCTTCCTCTGGGTGCTCCGGTTTCCTCCCACAGTCCAAAGATGTGCAGGTTAGGTGGATTGGCCATGACAAATTGCCCTTAGTGTCCAAAAGGTCAGGTGGGGTTACTGGGATGGGGTGGAGGAGTGGGCTCAGGTAGGGTGCCCTTTCCAAGGGCCGGTGCAGACTCGATGGGTCGAATGGCCTCCATCTGCACTGTAAATTCTATATCTATGATTCTATGTATTAAACTGTGTCACTGCCTATCATTATTTCAAATCTGATGAACACATTCATGGGTTAGTAAAAAAAGATCTTGCGGGTTAAAATCACTTTGATTATCAGACTGCAATCATATGTGCTCGTCTCCTGTGATCTACTAAACATGAGAACCCTTTCATTTCCAACACAAAGGGCGCGATTCTCCGCATCCGTGGAAAATCGCGAAGTTGGCCGTGAAAACGGCCGAGTTTTGCGACTGCCCGACACAACCCATTTCCCGAGGTATTCACGTCCGGGAAATGGGCTAGGAACGGGGCCGCGTCAATCACGTGCGCGACGACGCCGGAACGCGGCGACGCTACGAACACGCCCACGTGACGCCGCCCGACGCCGTAAAAAGGCGCGGGCGAGCACGGAAACTGTAGGCCAAGATGTCGGAGCTGAGGAGAGCAGCCCCGCGATTTGTGGAGGCTGATGTGGAGATGCTGCTCGATTCCATCGAGCAGAGGAGGGGCATCATCTGCCCGCGTAGAGGGCATCGCCACCCTGCCAGCGCGGTGCGCCAGGCCTGGCGTGAGGTTGCTGCTGCCGTAAGTGCTGGGGGCAGACCCCTCGTTCAGCTGACCAGTGTCGGAAGAAGATGCACGACCTCACCAGGGCTGTCAGGGTAAGTGCCAAGAGGGTGCCCCCGAGTCACAACCATCCCTCCCCCCCCTTTACTTAATCACCCACCTCCCCCCCTGGCACGGGGGGTGGAGGGGGATTGTGGCAGAGTGAGTTGAGGGTGGTTCACAAAGTTGTCAAAGACCCAGCGCTCTGGCCCCCATGGAGAGATGCAATCGTCTTATTACAACTTGACCCACAAACTGTACCAGTATCTGAACGGACTGCTGATACCTGCCATATTGTAATAATCTACCTATGCCCCCTCCCCCAACAGGACAAGACCGCTCACAACACCCGTGATCGTAACAAGATGGGAGGGGGTTCGCCCATCCTGCAGCCCCTCACCACTTTTGAGCAGAGGGCCCTGGACCTTGTTGGCGGATCTGCTACTCGGGAGATCGCGCAATGCGAGGTTGGCGGATCTGCAACAAGTGAGACAACCCTGCATGACAAACACCCCCCCTCCCCCATCCTCTGTCCCTTTACACACCCTGCCCACTGGGATACCTCCCCCATCCTCTGTCCCTTCACACACCCTGCCCACTTGGATACCTCCCCCATCCTCTGTCCCTTCACACACCCTGCCCACTTGGACTACCTCCCCCATCCTCTGTCCCATTACACACCCTGCCCACTGGGATACCTCCCCCATCCTCTGTCCATTCACACACCCTGCCCACTGGGATACCTCCCCCATCCTCTGTCCCTTCACACACCCTGCCCACTTGGACACCTCCCCCATCCTCTGTCCCTTCACACACCCTGCCCACTTGGACACCTCCCCCTCCTCTGTCCCATCACACACCCTGCCCACTGGGATATCTCCCCCATCCTCTGTCCCTTCACACTCTGCCCACTGGGACCGTCCAGCGCCCGACCGAGCGTCTCTAAATAACCCGTTTCATTCTCTTCCCTAGGACGTGATGCCGAACGACCAGGGCCGTCTGGCTCCAGACGGACACAGGCATCTGCCCCCAACTCACCCGAGTGCCTGATCAGCGGGGAGTCCCATCCTCCCCAACCGAATCTGTGGAGCAGGACGGCCAGAGGGCGGCGACACCACAAGATAGAGAAATGGCCCGCGAACGCCCTGCGGCCTCTCAGCGGGCCGATGACATCGAGGAGGCGTCCACCCAAGACGACCTCGAGCTTGCGGCACAGCTTTCTCCCACACCATCCACCATCCCAGAGACACTCACCCCGGTTGGCCTATTTAGTGATGAGGCTCCTGAGTCACAGTCTGGGTCGCACATCACAGCTGAGCAGGTACAGCAGGTGGAGGTCGGAGCAGCCGAGGGCCCAGACTGGCGGAGGCCAGGCCCAGCATGCAGCTGGCTCCCAGACGTTTTCAGAGTTCCTGGACTTTCTCAACCCACCCGCACAGCCGATGCATCAAGAAACCCAGGGACACAATGACGGGATGAGAGCTGTCTTCCAGACTCTGCAGACGCTGTTAGAGGAGTCGAACCGCGTCCACGAGCAGGGAGTGGTGCCGCTCATGGCAGAAACCCAGCCCGACACCGCACGGGTGGCATCCGCGGTGGAGGCAATGGGTGATACGGTTTCGGCCATGGGTCAGGTTATGCAAGACGTTGGGCTTCACGTGCACGCGTCATCCTCGGCCCTGGACAGGGTTGCCCTCTCACAGGCAGCAATGCGCCAGAGTTAAAACGACATTGCCGGCGCGCTGCGGGCCTTGGCCGAGTCTCAGCAGGTCATGGCCCAGTCGCAGCAGTCAGTCGCGGAGAGCATCAACCGCCTGACACATGTGCTGGATGGTGTCGTGCACACACAGGTTGAGGTCGCATAGTCCCTGGCGGGAATGTTTAACTCCCTGGACTCCATCTCTGCAAACCTTTGGATCCTGGTGGATACCGTTGCAGGCCTCCAGGACTGGCAGCGCCAGGTGTCGGTGGCGCGTAGGGGCACCTCCCCACTCGCACCTCTGTCCCAAAGTGAGGCCCGGGGGCCACCGGGCTCCCCGAGGGAGGAGGAGGTTTCGGGGCCCGTCCCATTAACTCCATCACGGGACGTCCCGGAATTCTCGGCCTCCCCCCGTCCCATCCCTGGTGCATCAGGTGGGCAGCAGGCAGAGCAGGGTGGCACACGTCACCCGAGATGCCCGCAAAGCAGCCTGGCCCATCAAGGCCGGGTCGCCCCAGGAAACGCGAAGGAGAAACTAGTCGAAGGGGGCGATTTGCAGCAGTCCTCCTCCACTCCTGCTGTATCATCTGGGGAATCACTTAGACGTAGTGGTAGGCCCGTAAGGCAACAAAGATAGGACACTGAGTAAGTTGGCACGGGTGAAGGGCACAGTTTAGTTGTAGGGGCTAGGGCACATGTAAATGTTTGTTCACATTAAACAAACTGTTCCACCTTACTTGTAATACCGTGTGATTGTTCCACAGCCACAGGATTCGTGATGGTGACCGAGTGTCGCTGGGGTTGACGAGCGGTGAAACTTTGGTGCCGGGTGTGCAGTCCCTACCCCCCCCCCCACCCCTCCCTACAGCTAGCCCACGCGGGCCGTGATAGAGTGTCCGTGACGATCTCAGCCACCAAGGTGGATGGTTCAGCTATTGCCATGGGTCAGACTCTCTCTAACGATTCTGAGGTCACAGCTCTTCGCAGAGCGGGCTGTCATCATTCCACATGGCACTGATCACACCCGCTGACACAGCCATCGATGTTGCGCCATACCGTCTGGACCCAGTGGTAAGGGTGATTTCTAAGTGGAGCAGTGTACACTGAGAGGGGGTGGGGAGGCTGTGATGGTGGCAGTTGTGTGTTGACCCTCTACACGACTAGCGATGCAGGTGGTGGTTTGGTGTTCAGCGGGGACGTCACATGTGACGCGTGAACCGTGCTGCCACCAAGGCGTCGCGTGCCCGCCGTCCTCGCCGGGTCCGTCGTGCTGCCTCCTGGACATCACCAGCACCTGGGTCGTGGTCTGCATGCTGCGCCCGCCACTCGCCAGCCTCCTCGTCCTCCTCCTCCTCCTCCTCTGTGCTGGCACCACTGCCACTGGCTTTCTCCCTCCGCCTCCTGCAGCAGGTCATCTCCCCTCTGCATCGCGATGTTGTGCAGCGCACAGCAGACCACAACAATGCGAGCGACCCTGTCGGGCTGGTACTGCAGGGCCCCTCCGGAGCGGTATAGGCACCTGAATTTCATCTTCAGGAGGCCAAGGCAGCGCTCCACCATACCCCTGGTTGCTGCATGGGCCTTGTTGTATCGTGTTTCCGCATTGGTCTGAGGCCTCCGTATAGGCGTCATCAGCCACGACCTCAGCGGATAACCCCTGTTGCCTAGCAACCAGCCCCTCAGCCGGGGGGGGACGCCCCTCAAACAGGGATGTATGACTGCGCCAGTATGTAAGAGTCATGCACACTCCCTGGGAACCTTGCACAGACGTTCATGATCCTCATGTGGGGGTCGCATACCACCTGGATATTCATGGAGTATGTCCCCCTTCTGTTTGTGAACACATCCCTGTCCCCTGCAGGTGGGCGCATGGGGACGTGAACACAATCGATTGCCCCCTGCACCATCGGTATCCCGGCCACACTGGCAAATCCACGAGTTTGTGAGTCTTGACTTGCTCGGTCCTCAGGAAAGGTGATGTAGAGGTCCGCGATGGCATAGAGGGCGTCGGTCACATCCCGGATACACCTGTTGACCGATGACTGGGAGATCCCGGAGAGGTCCCCGCTCGGAGACTGGAAGGAGTCGGTCGCATAGAAGTTAAGAGCGACCGTCACCTTGATGGCAACCGGGATCGCGTGTCCTCCCCCGTTCCACGTGGGGCGAGGTGCGCCACGAGGTGACAGATATGTATCACCGTCGCCTACGCAGCCGGAGTCCTCCTACTGCAGGTGATGTCCGTCATTGTTAGGAAAGAGATCCCGGGCACGGTACACCCTCGACCTTGGTCGTCGCCTCTGGTGCCGTGGCTGCACCCTCACTCTCTCCTCCTCCCCCTCCTCCTCCTCCTCCTCCCCCATGCTGCTCGACGACTGGCAACTCCTCGCCCTTCCCTCTGCTGCTGCATCTGGCCCTGCATCACTGCGGGTTGTGGCTGTGGATGCTGCTGCATCTCCAAATGCAGTGCAGCGGCCCCCAACCACTGCGCAGAACATAGCCGTTCTGTTCGCAGACATTGTGCTAACCTACAGAAGGGTGGTGGGGGCAGAGAGAAAACGGACATGTTAGACGGAGGTTAGTCTACACCTCGGCAGCCGCCTGCCACGGATACCTGTGTGTCCCAGTTGGCCTGGTCGGCTGCTGCTGACACAGCGCGGCAGCCTAAACCCCTGGTCACTTTCTGCATCCAACGGGCAGTTAACTACGCTCCTCTTCAACGCTGTGCGTCAGTGGCCTGTGTCCCGTAAGCCACAGGGCAACCAGCGGCGTGTACTCGTGACTGGCACGCCATTGGCATGGTGGCAGACATTTTGTAACCGGGGTTGGACGTGGTCACTCGCTCACTCTCATCCTCCTACCCCCCCCACTCCCACTCCCCCCCCATCCCACTCCCCCCTCCGTCTCCCACACTCCCCCCTCGTCTCCCCCGCTCCCCTCCCGTCTCTCCCCACTCCCCCCTCAGACTCCCCCCTCCGTCTCCCCTCTCCCTCCGTCTCCCCTCTCCCTCCGTCTCCCCCACTCCCCCTCCGTCTCCCCCACTCCCCCCTCAGACTCCCCTCCATCCCCCACCCACCTCCGTCTCCCCACTCCCCCCTCCGTCTCCCCCACTCCCTCCATATCCCCCCTCCGTCTCCCCCACTTCCCCCTCCGTCTCCCCCCTCCGTCTCCCCCACTCCCCAGTCCGTCTCTCCACTCCCCCCCCTCCGTCTCCCCCACTCCCCCCTCCGTCTCCCCACTCCCCCCGCTCTGGACCCCCTCCCGTTCACGGGGATGCCTTCCCCGTTGTTGCCAGATTCCAGCAGTGCGCTGAGCGGTGCGCTGAGCGGTGCGCTCACCTACTCGAAGCTCTCGTCAGCCAGCACGGCTGGTTGATGAACTTGAAAAGCAGGTGTGTTGGCCGGCGTGAAAACAGTGCGTGATGATGTCGGGACTTCGGCCCATTCGGGCCGGAGAATAGCGGGGGGGCCAATAAGTAGCGATTCTGGTCGGGTCGGGGGTGCGTTCGAGGCCTTTTCCAGGAATGCCGACGTGTAGTTTGTGCGGGGTTCGGAGAATAGTGGAAGGGCGTCGGACCAGCGTCGCCGTGAAAATTTGCACGGCCCGCTATTCTCCGAACCGGCGTGAGAGCGGAGAATTGCGCCCAAAGTCTTTTCCAACACAAAGTGAGAGTTCATCTACTTAATGCCTTCCCTTTGAAATTCACCCTGCCACATGACAAAAGAATGAACAGAATTCTCCCAACTCACCGGTGGCGGCTGACATGGTGGGCAGGATTGGAGAGTCTAGCAGCAGGCAAAAAAAAAATCAAACACACCAGCGTAAAAGCAATTCTCTAACACCTGTCTGGCTTTGTTCCCCGATGGCAGTAAGCCGCTGTATAAAGGTGTCAATGACATTTGCATTCATTAAAATCTCATGAATGCTCATTGAAACATTTGCTCGCTGGAATTTCATTGGCCTGAACATCCCCAACATTAATTGGAATAGTCATCCTGTAAAGGATATAAAGGGAGCAGATTTCTTCAAATGTATTCATGAGGAATTTTTATGTCAATTTGTGGAAGGTCCAACAAGGGACAGTGCAGTGCTGGATCTAATTCTGAGGAACAAAGCCATACAAGTGTGGCAGTGGGGAGCATTTTAGTGACAGCGACCACACCACAGTATGATTTAAGTTGATTATGGAAAAGAAAAAAGATGGTCTGCAAACAACGGTGTTGGCGTGGGGATGGCACATTTTATTAGAATAAGATAGGATCTGGCCAAAGTAGACTGGGAACAGGGGTGGAGCGGGGCATTCAAAATAGAAATGGGGAGAGTACAGGCATAGCATGTTCCCTTCAGGATGAAATGTAGGAGCAACAAGCCCAGAGAACCCTGGATGTCTGGGAATCTTCAGAACTACATAAGAAAGAAAAGAGAGGCTTTTTGCTGGTACAAAGGGAGCCAATCAGCAGAGGCCTTAGTGGGGTTTAGAAAGTGCAGAGGGGATCGTAAGACAGCAATTAGGAGAGCAAAGACGGAGCATGAAAAGGCACTGGCGAGTAGGATGAGAGCAAATCCCAAATAATCTATGCTGCTCTTGTATTTGCTTTGTTTAGCCCCTTGTTCCACGCTGTAACCAATCACTGTTTGTCAATGTACTATTTGTCAATGCACTCTGTTGATTATTCTCTTTGTCTACTATGTATGTACTGTGTACGTTCCCTCGGCCACAGAAAAATACTTTTCACTGTACTTCGGTACATGTGACAATAAATCAAATCATAATCAAATCAAAGTATATTAAGGGGAAGAGGTTAACCAGGGAAAGAGTTGGGGCCCATCAGGGACCATGCAGGCAATCCGTGCGTGGAACCTGCAGACATTGGTAGGGTGTTAAAAGAGTACTTCACATCTGTCTTCACTTGGGTGAAGGAGGATATAGGTACAGAATTCAGGAAGAGTGACAGTGAGGTTTTTGAACAGTTAGACATTGAGAGTGAGGAGGAATTGGAGGTTTTGGCAAGCTTAAAAGTGGGTGAATACACCAGGTCCAAGTGAATTGTATCCCAGGCTGCTGTGGGAGACAAGGGTAGAAATTACAGGGACGCTGACACAATTCTTTTACTCCTTACTCACCACAGGGGAGGCGCTAGAGAATTGGAGAACACTAATGTGGTTCCACTTTTCAAGAAGAAGGGTGGCAAAGATAAACTAGAGAATGACAGACCAGTGAGTTTCGCATCAATAGCAGGGGGAAACTATTGCGGAAAATACTGAAGGAGAAAATTAAGCTCCGCTTGGAGAGGTAATGTTTGATCAGGGATCAGCAGTGTGGCTTTGTCATGTCCAAAGAATTTTGTTGAGTGTTTTGAGGACGTGACTGGGTGGGTAGATGAGGGTTGTGCAGTTGATGCAGTTTGTATGGATTTCAGCAAAGCACTGACAAGGTCCCACATGGGAGATTGATAAAGAAGGTAAAGGCACATGGGATCTTGGGTAACTTGGCAAGTTGTAGGAGACAGGGGGTGGCTGTAGAAGGCTGGTTGTATAACTAGAGGCCTGTGTCCAGCAGTGCACCACAGGAATCAGTGATAGCACCCTTATTATCGTGATATATATAAACAATTGAGGTGAGGATGTGGCGGGGAGGAGGGGGAGGGGTAATAAGTAAGCTTGCAGATGAAACAAAGATTGGCAGCATGATTAATAGTGAGGAAGAAGTTCCCCTCAGTTGAAGGGTCAACAAAGAGGGGGCATAATTTTAAGGTGAGGGGCAGGAGGTCCAGAGCGAATTTGAGGAAAACATTTTTCATCCCGAGGGTGGTGGGAGTCTGGAATGCACTGCCTGGGAAGCTAGCAGAGGTGGGAAACTTCCAACATTTAAAAAGTACATGGATGAGCACTTGAAACATCACCTTCAAGGTTATGGGGCAAGTGCTGGAAAGTGGGATTAGTGTAGAATTTGTGTAGTTTTGTTGGTCAGAATTGATGGGCTGAACGGCTTTTTCTTTAATGTATGACTGCGTGAAACCCAGTTGAAAATGCATGGTACGCATGAGTTGGACCTCAGTTCGCTTAAGAATGTGAGGTGAGCGTAACATACATAGCCTAGCTGTCATAGCGCTGTTGTAATGAACGCCACACTGCTCAGGCTGTAGGGTTGATCTGCTCCTACTCTTTGCTGAAGTTGTCCAGAAATACAACTGTGTTATGACACTGACCAGTGCTGCAGCTGGTGTTGGGGAGTACAGGGGTCTTTTCCTCCCAATGGCTGACATATCTGTCCACAAAGACATTATTATGCAATGGTACTCAGACAGAAGTGCACTTTCAGAAATGATCATTTCAACCAGGGGTTTGAGGGGAGGATAGGAACAAAGAACAAAGACAAGTACAGCACAAGAACAGGCCCTTCAACCCTCCATGCATGTGCCAACCATGATGCCCAAACTAAAAAACCTTCTGCCCTTGCTCCCTCTATTTCCTCTCTATTCATGTTGCCAGTGTGCCTGCTTCCACCACGTCCTCTGACAGCGCGATCCACCACTCTCTGTGTAAACCTAACCCCGCACATCTCCCTTAAACTTTCCCTATCTCACCTTGAACCTGTGCCCCTTTGTAATTGATACTTCCACGCTTGGAAAAAAATCTCTGACTATCCACCCTGTCTACGCCTCTCATAATTTTGTAGACCTCTTATCAGGTCTCCCCTCAGGCTCCGTCCTTCCAGCAAAAACAATCCTCAACCTCTCATCATAGCCAACACCATAGGCAACATCCTGGTGAACCTACTTTGCACTCTCTCCAAAGCTTCCATGTCCTTCTGATAATGTGGAGATCAGTACTGCATGAAATGCAGCCTAACCAAGGTTTTGTATAGCTGGAACATGATTTCCCAATTCCTGTACTCAGTGCCCTGGCTGATGAAGGCAAGCATGCCATGAGCCTTCTTAATCACCTTGGCCACCTGTGTTGCCACATTTAGGGAAATGTGGACCTGCACTCCCAAATCCCTCTGTATGTTAATGTCCCTAAGGGTTCAGCAATTTACAGTATAATTCATACCTAGACTTGATCCTCCAAAATGCATCACCTCACATTTATCTGGATTAAACTCCACCTGCCAAGTCTCTAATCTATCTACACCCTGTTGTATCCTCTGACAATCCTCGGCACTATCGGCAACTCCGTCAATCTTCGTGCCATCCGCAAACTTACTAATCAGACCACCCACATTTTCTTCCAAATGATTTATATATAGGGGCTGGTTTAGCTCACAAAGCTAAATTGCTGGCTTTTAAAGCAGACTAAGCAGGCCAGCAGCACGGTTCGATTCCCGTACCAGCCTCCCCGGACAGGCGCCGGAATGTGGCGACTAGGGGCTTTTCACAGTAACTTCATTGAAGCCTACTCGTGACAATAAGCGATTTTAATTTCATTTCATTTTCATACTACAAACAACAGTGGGCCCAGCACCGATCTCTGGGGAACACCACTAGCTACAAATCTCCATTCTGAAAAACACCCTTCCACCGCTACACTTTGTCTTCTAGAACCAAGCCAGTTCTGTATCCAACTTGCCAATCCACTCTGAATCCCATGTGACTTTAGTTTTTGTACCAGTCTGTCATGTGGGACCTTGCCAAACGCCTTACTAAAATTCATATAAACCACATCCACAGACCTACCCTCATCAATTTTCTTTGTCACCTCTTCAAAAACTCAGTCAAGTTGGTGAGACATGTCCTTCCCCGTACAAAACCATGCTGCTGTCACTAACTAGTCCATTTTCCTAAAAATGTGCATACACCCTGTTCCTCAATATCTTTTCCAAAAGCTTCCCTACCATTGATGTCAGGCTCACTGGCCCATAATTTGTTGCATTATCCCTGCTTCCCTCTGAAGGGACCAACATTGGCTATTCCCCAGTCCTCTGGAACCTCGCCTGGGTCAAAGAGGATGTAAAGATATCTGTTAAGGCCCAGCTATTTCTCCCCTTGCCTCCCACAGTAACCTGGGATAGATCCCATCCAGCTCCGGGGACTTGTCTACCTTAATGCAATTTAGGATACACAGCACTTCCTCCTTTGATATATTGATGTTCTCAAGAGCATTCATACACCTAACTTTGACCTCTGTCATGTCCTTCTCCCTGTTGAATACCGATACAATAAAATACTCAAGGATTTCACCCACTTCCTGTGGTTCCATACATAACCTTCCTCCGTTGTCCTTGAGTGGGTCTACTTTTTCTCTTGCAAACTTCTTGCTCCTAATAAATGCATAAAAAGCCTTGGGATTCTCCTTGACCACGTTAGCTGAAGATATTTCATTGCCCCTTTTAGCCCTCCTAATTCCACGTTGAAGTTCCTTCCGACTTTCATTGTACACTTCCACGGCTTCGTCAGTTTCTAGATGCCTAGACCTATCGTATTCTTCCTTCTTCCTTTTGACTAAGAATACAAATTCCCTTGTCATCCATGGTTCCTGAATCCTGCCATTTCTTTCCTTAATTTTTGCGGGGTCATGCCTGCCCTGCACTTCAATCAACTGGCCTTTAAAGGTCTCCAACATGTCAGTCGTGGATTTGTCCTCAAATAGCTGCTTCCAATCAACATTCTCCAGTTCCTGTCTAATTTGTAATTGGCCCTCGCCCAATTAAGCACCCTCCAAATGTGCCCATGTAACTAGGGGTGGGGTGTGAAAAACTAACCCTGTACATTCCCCAGGACAAAGGGGAAGGAAGACTGTGAAAGGGGGTGAGGAGGGCTGTGCAAGGGAGACAGGGGGCATGCTAGGAGGCAGGGACCAAGGTGGTGGAGAACAATGAGGAACAATGGGATGTAGAGTGTAGACCAAGGGGTGGGAAGCTGGAGCCAAAAAGTGTATATGAAACACTGACAGACTAAGGGAAGTAGATTGCACGCAGTCTAGGAAGGGGAGTGCGTTGTTAGTGAAGTGCATGAAGGATGGGCCGCACACCGAATCAGAAGATGGTCGGAATAGTGTTTTGAGAGGGAACATAGTAGTCCTTAATCTTCATGGCAATGGGGAACATTCAAGTCCTTGGTTTGTGGCTTGCAGTCAGGAATCGAGACCACAAATACTCCTGTGGTGATGTGGCAAGGCGTCAGATTACAGGCTGTCCAGGGCTATGTGATCATTATAGTCAACAGTCAGAGATAGGAGACAGCCCAGGGGTGCAGAAGGCATGCATCAGGAGGAATCATTGGGAGCACGGTATACTCCACCTGCAGGGTAGAGCAAGGGTGCTCCAGAGGAGAAAAGCACAGCTTGGTCCACAGGTCTTCCTCAAAGTCCCTGCCCCTGGGCTTTGCTGTCTCTCTGTACTGGGCTACAGATGGAATGGTGATGGTAATCAGAAACATCTAAAGTCTTTAGATTGGAAAACACATAATAAAGGGGGGGGGGGTTATGTGAAGGTCTCTTGAAGGTGGGGGATATTTACATTGATAGATGACTGTGCAGACAGCCTTGGGATGGGATGGAAAAAGAGACCAGATAGCGAACTGCAGGATGAAAGCTCATCGGAAGATGAAGATCTGGAAGCTCAGGAACCTCAGGAGGCTGCTGCGGGTTCTTATGTGCACAGTGATGCCATTGAGAAAAGAAGATGCAAGAGGTATGCCTGTGATACTTTAATTGATGACAGGTTCCTGAAAGAGAAAGTTATGTGAGGGCATATGACCACATCTCTCCTGGCCCTCAATGTCACTCCCTTTTATCTTGGGGGATGTCCTCCCATCCTCCCACTCAACGAGAATGAAACCTGCTTTCACACTTCCGCCTTCTGGCTTCAACAACTGCCAGTCCATGATCTCTGCTTTGGTTCCCGGCGTCCTGTGAATGCCCCTCACTCTGGGAACTGAGGGTTCAATGAAGAGCAAGACCACTACAAAGACTGGAAGCTTTTGCTGCCATCTAATGGTGAAAACATTTCTGCGACTGTGCTGGGGAGCTGCCTGGGGATATCCTCCTCTGTGCTTGTCTTCTACCACTACTACTGAGGAGGCACAATTGTTGTGAGAATATCAATGCTGAACCCTCACTCACTGGTGTTCCTTGAGGAAGAAGGGTTAGTAAAGCTGACTTAACACACTTCAAATAAAGATTTAAACACATCTCACTGACATCACACAAGGGTGCAGAGAACAGTTTAACTGCGGTTGACATCACAGGAATGTTAATCTCACAGTGGGACACTATCACTGAATGGGAAGATGGCTAAATGTCAACAACATTAGAGGATTCCAATGTACAAATTCGCAATGCCCTCAGTTGAATAAAACATTCACATAACCATCAAATGTATTCATAAATGAGTAATTTTTTTACAGTGGTAACACGGCCGTGGCCAAAAGTGACATCAACATTTCTTACTTTCCTAACCCTGCCACTATGACTTGATGCAGTGCCAAAATCTGCTCTGTCCTAATATCTATGATAACATTGGCAGACATCCTCTGGTGGCCTGAGGCCTGGAGGGTTCTGTGATAAGGGTCTCCTATTTAGGAGCAGAAGTGCTCTTGGCGGCATGAGCAGCTGGAGCGAATGGGGGTCACATGCAGAGGGAACCCTTGGAGCAAATGGGGCAACAGGCAGAGAGGACGCTTGGGAGTGTCCGGAGAGGAGGCCCCCGGTGAGTGGGAGGACATCCCCCAAGATAAAAGGGAGTGGCACTGAGGGACAGGAGAGATGTGGTCATATGCCCTCACATAAAACTTTACTGTTCCTGGAACCTGCCATCAATTAAAGTATCACAGGCACATCTCCTGCATCTTCTTTTCTCAATGGCATCATTGTGCACATAAGAACCTTCAGCAGCCTCCCGAGATCCCTGAGCCTCCAGATCTTCATGATGCTCACCCTTCTTTGGATGCATGAGGGGCCTACCCAAACTCCTGCAGGAGATGATGCTGGAGGGAGGTCAGGGTGCCTCCTTGCCAAATTGCTTACATCTTGATGGTGTCCACCAGGGTTTATTGTCATAGAGAGCAGGGCAGTGTGCAAATCTGGTAACACCTGTTGGACCACGGTCTCCATTGTAGCTGTGATCATCCAAGGTTGTTGGGAGAGGCTGATCACCCATTCCCACCAGGACCAACCCCTGTCTTCCCCAGCAAGGTTGACTGCTGCCTCCTCGAACTCGGTGAGAGTAATGCCGTCAAACATCCTTACCCCAGTCAGCAATCTTTTGCACTTGGTGTGCGCCATCTTGACCAGTACGAAGACAAATGGAAGGCAGAGGGGGTGATACAGAGGTTGGGTAAGATACATATGTCCTTCGTGTGGTGAGCCCTCCTCAGAAGGACCAGAGGATGGGGTGTGAGCAACATGATTGTTGCGATGGTGGTGATGTGAAAGTCTCCGTGAGAGAATAAATGTTGATATGTGTCCCCCACTAATGGTCGTGTGAGAACTCCGAAGACAGTAGCTATTTGAGTGCATTATGCCATGATGTGAGTTTGAGATTGGAGTCAGCTAAAGGATGACTTAGCCTGATGTACCTCCTCTTCCTGCACTGGAGGCTGGAGATGCGAGATTAGTTTGCTTCCTGGTGCCGTTTCTGTGATACAGGACATGCCTGTGTACCATCACTCCTCTGATCAAGGCCTCAAGGGCCTGGTGGGTGAAATGGAGGACTGCCACCATCCTGAGGTTTTTGGCCTTCTTCCTGTGGCTGGAAGACATCTCTGCAAGTGTGCTGAAGCCAGGTGGACTGGAGAGAGTGAGATGTATGTCTTGGACTGGCCTTTAAATATGGGATCCGGACCTTCAATCCTGTAAACTGACAGTGGGAAGGTGAATTAGCTTCCAACCCGCCACGCCCAACCAGCACCTGTGCATAATTAATGAACTTCCAAGCATAGAATCGGGCACAAGTTCCCACCAGTCCAGTCAGCAGGGTGGGTGCTGCCAAAACCACCCACCACAACACTTGCATCTCTTAATTCTGTCCAATGTATGCACACAAATAATGGATTTGGACTATTTATTAAGGGTAGACAGGATAGTCTCCTTAAAGACAGTCAGTTAGCCTATAATCTTGGAGGTGGGCAAATTGTTAGAAAAAACTCAGATAGCAGTTCATGTTGTCACTTAGAAAGTCACTAAATAAGCAAGGACAGATGGTAGGCATCTGTGAAGGGAAGGTATGTCTGACTAACTTGATTGCATTTTTTTTGTGAGGTCAATAAAAGTTGAGTATTTATGCATACTTTTTTTTTAGCAAGGCTGTTAACAAAGTCACACATGGCACACTGTCAGAAAATCAAAGCATCTGAGAATCAAGAGGAAATGCCTTTGGTTCCAAAATGGCCTTACAGGCAGGATGAAAAAAATCATGGTCATTGGGTGTTTTGTGATTGGAAAGTTGCTTCCAGTAGAGCAGGGTTCAGTACCACACGCTTCCCATGGTATATAATCAATGATTTAGATGGAAGATGTATAATAAAGAAGTTTGCAGATGATACAGAAATTGGCGTTCTGCTTGAAGGGCTCCAGGGCGGCACGGTGGCACAGCGATTAGCATTGCTGTTTCACATCACGGATTCAATTACGGCCTCGGGTGACTGTCTGTGTGGAGTTTGCACTTTCCTCCTGAAGATGGGTGGCTTTCCTTTGGGTGCTCTGGTTTCCCTCCCACAGCCCAAAGATGTGTAGCTAGGTGGATTGGCCACGCAGAATTGCCCACTAGTGTCCAAAGATGAGCAGGTTAGGTGGGGTTATGGGGATAGGACGGGGGAGTGGGCCTAGGTCGGGTGCTTTTTCAGATGGTCAGTGCTCAATGGGCTGAATGGCCTCCTTCTGCACTGTAGGAATTCTATGAAAATGAATGGAACTGGGGACTGCAGCAAGATGACAAGGAACTAGTCAGGTAGGTAGGAAATTTCCAAAAGAAATTCCATCTGGAGAAGTGTGAGGGAATGCATTTGGGCATGGCAAACAAGGCCAGGCAATACACAAGCCTTAAACCCTCTTAAACCCTCCTCCCCTGCCTCCTCCATCCTCACATCTATCAATTTGCACAATAAGCTCATTGATTTAATGATTCAGCTCATCACTTCCTGATGATTTAAGAGGAGGCTAACAGGATATCAATTTGTTTCAAAAGGACTTATCCTGTTTTATATTTTCCACATTGTTGAATGGATTCCAGTGTCATAGCTGTATTAGAACAGTTTAGCTCAGAACTCAGCTGACACAGGTCCTTAGTATCACAGCTAAGATATTGTCAATAAGCTGAGCTGTGTCGAGTAGAGTCAGACGATCCTTAATAACATGTAATGTGAACTGAACAGGTATCTATGATGGCTGGGGATCTCAAAAGATGATCATCCATGCCAAAACTTTTTGTTGACACTTGATTTAAGACTGGAAATCTGTGACATGAGGCATTATGCTGTGAGTGCACTTGCCGCAGGGCTTCCGTCACAGGCTTTGTTAAAGTTTGCTTGGTCCTTCAATAAGGGTTCTTCATTAACATGGCAATGGTGGGTGTCCTATAAATAGGAGTAGCATGAAATCACAGTGATTATATAACTGAACTAGTAAACCAATACTGCAGAACATCAGTTCAAATGCCATCATGTGAATTTGAAATCATTTTTTTTTTAATATAGAAACAAAGAAGCTGCTATGATTAAAAGTGAAGCTGTTGGTTTGTTATGAAAACTTAACTAGTTCCTTTAGGGAACAAAGTGCTCCCCAATAGGTAATATTTGCCCGCCCCCCCTTGCTTGTGATGGCCACGATGGCGAGAATACATTCTTTTAAAAATCCATGGGGCATAATTGGGACCAGTGCTCGGAGATCCATGAAATAAGTGGCTGGATGGGGATTGCGCAATAATGTTGTCCAAATAAGCATTTTCCAATTGTTGCTGTGGTCCCCTTCATAACACCGCAGTTAAAAACAAAATTGTAAATCCCGTCCCTCAAAATACAAACTTGAATTTCACCACACCCTGGTATCCAACTGAGCCCAATTCAGGGAGGTGCATGTGAGCTCAGCATACATATTTCCACTGATCCTACATAGAAACATAGAAAATAGATGCAGGAGGAGGCCATTCGGCCCTTCAAGCCTGCACCATCATTCATTATGATCATGGCTGATCAAGTTCAATACACTGATCCCGCCTCCACCCCCACCCCCCACCTCTATCCCTTCATCCTTTTAGTGCCAAGAGCTCGGTTATCATGGGGCCAGATAAGTGAGAATTCCTGCCCAACCTCAGGCTCACTTCTTATATTAATACAATTTTGTTAACCCAGCAGAGGTTACATTCTGAACAAACCACCTCATGTGGTAAATCACTGTTGCACCTATATTAGGTGATGTATGGTAGGACCTGTACTACAGGTACGTCAGTAGTCCCTGCCTGCTGGCTCCACCCAGTAGGTGGAGTATAAATGTGTGTGTCCGCCATGTTGCAGCCATTTCGCCAGCTACTGTGGGAGGCCATACATCTTAGAGCAATAAAGCCTCAGTTGTATCCAACTCTCGTCGTTGTGCAATTGATCGTGCATCACCTCACATACCCAGAGATCAGACTGGGATCTTGCAGATCTGTGCTCTAACTTAACTTCCAGTCCCTCTGGTGTATTTCAGCAACATTCTGGCACTTATGTGCTGGCAGGATCACAGATTTTGTATTCCCATGTGCTTTCATGTAAATCAAACACTTTTATGTGTATGGCTGCCATGTAACTGCGAGAATATAGACATGGTATTAACACTGGTGTAGCAGGGCCAGTTTAGCTCAGTTGGCTGGACAGCTGGTTCATGATGCAGAGCGAGGCCAGAAGCCATGGGTTTAATTCCCGTACCAACTGAGGTTATTCACTCTTGCCCCTCACCTGAGATGTGGTAAACCTCAGGTTAAATCACCACCAGTCAGCTCTCCCCCTAAAAGTAGGCAATGGTCATCTGGACTATAGCAACTTTAATTACCAGCGTGTGAATAACTACACTCATGAACATATTTGTATCCATGCAGCAGTTGAAACATTATTTGCTTCTACTTTGCAGGTTTGGGAGAAAGAAAGTTCTGTTTGGAGGTGCGGCTACACAAGCTGTATTCTGTATACTTCAAGGGTTGTCTCCCAATTGGGAAGTTTTCTGTCTTTTCAATTTCCTCATGGGTATTGGACAGGTTTCAAAGTATCAGTCTGCCTTTGTACTTGGTAAGTGCTCACACCATTCAGTGTTTATATTAATCCTTTCTGAGATTCTGTCACTCTCAGTGTGACGCTAGGTTCTGGTTGATTATATGTTGGCCCAGAAGACTGGCAGATGACCCATGCAAATGTTGCAGCCTCACCTTATTTTTCCCAATTTCTTTCTGTGGAAAAATGATCAAAAAATGCTAAAAATATGAAAGGTAGCAGGATTGTCTTGCTGGGAATGTGAACCGGAAATTACTGAATTATACACAAACAGCAGAGAAAAATAAAGCATAACTTTCAGTGCAACAGCGCGCTGTTTAGTGTGTCAGAGTGGTTCACACAGTCTTTTACGTTTTAGTCTTATTTACCCCACTTGCACAGTTCCTCCAAGCAATGTAATATCCCATACGAGGCCTATGGGGTGGGAATGCTTGTCTTCCCCATGAACCTTGTGGAGTATGAACTGTCCTGCTAGGGGCAGGGTATCTCAATTACTCAGTGTATATAAGGTTGACCAGTAAGGCACCGACTAAGGGGGAACCCAGTAGGAGTCTACCAAAGTATATATATATATAATTTTTAACTAAAACTTTGTTCTCATTTTTACTTGGTGTGGGCTCCCCGTATCCTCAGTAAACTGACGACGAGGAGTAAACTGGTTTGCTGTCGATGCTGTGACCTACTCAGCTGAACCAGCTGGATTTCTTTGATTCGTCATATCTCTGTTTGGGTGGTTGGATGCATTTGACACCATTGTCGAAGATTGGAAATAATAAACTGAAAGACTGTTATTTCTTCCGGACCAACAATATCATGGAGAATCAGTGCCAGATGGTCATTCTGTTGATTGCCTGTGGACCTCATACATTCGGGGTGATCTGGAGTCTCGCAGATCCGGCAAAGCTGGATATGCAAACATTCAAACAGATCATGACACTTGTGGTGCAACACTTTAACCCAACCCTGTCGATAATCATTCAAAGATATCGGCTTAATACGGCAGAGAGGTCCACCGGTGAGTCCGTCACTGATTTAAGTTTGTTTCTCGGCTACGTAAGATAGCAGGGTTTTGTGAGTATGGAGCTGTTTGGTCCGATATGTTCCGTGATTGTTCGGTCCGTGGTATAATACATGGAGGTGAATATTTTGGGGCATCACCCCTCACGTGGTATCGCTGTAGTTCGGACCGAATGCCGATCAATGATTTGGAGCAATGGCCCACAGTGTCTTCTTGCTTCAAACCATATTATTTTTTGGACACATATGTCCCCCTGAGCCAGGTGTTCCAGGTCCCAAGTATCGTAGAAACAATTGGCCTTCTTTCCGGCTACAGAAAAGGAAGGAAACAGAAACAATAGCCTCCAGGCATCTGCAACCACCAGCAGGAGCAAGCAACAAATTATGAAGTGCTCACTCAACTAACCTGGCCAATTCCTCATTAACTGCCTTTGACTATGAGCAACCTCTTGCTTCACAGCTGAGGGCTATTGCTAAAGTGACTTCAGCATAGAATCAAGAGCAGCTCTCTGTCCTGAAAGTGTTTGGTAGGACAGACAGGCAGCAGCTTTGGTTGCCCCTGTTATGGGTATCCATAAAATTTAATGATGGCTTGAATGTCTCACAGCCTAAAGCCTGTCAACCCCGCTGCAAATTAGGGTTAATCTTATGTTTGCGATATTCGGGCACGATCTGGAACTCTCCATCGGGAGTGGACCAGTTAGATGGCAAACAAATTCCCGCCCAGTATGAATCTCGGTTTTGGCCTTTCCCACTATTTAACTGGCAAACTCCGGGCGCACATGGTCTCTAATTGAAGACTGACTGGAGGCTTTGGCATCAATGGTGAAAGTTAGGGTACGATTGAGAAAAGCAACAGCTACAGTAATGTTGTCATGAATGTGGTGAACATGGCCAAAGGCGAGACAGCTGGGATTTTGAAACTGCAGTTGCAAGTGAATTGGAGGGTGGTTTTCTCCAGCAGCCAACATGTCCTCACATCTCCTCTGTATTTCTTTTCCAAAACCTTATAATAATGTCTCTTCATTCTTGTACCATCAGCTGATGAGAGCAGTTTTTACTCATCTACCTTATCCAGACCTGTGATAATCTTGTACGCTTGTATCAATTCCTTGCACAATCTTCTTTGCTCCAAAGAGAACAATCCCAACTCCTGCAACCTAACTACATGACAAAAATACCTCCTCCCTTGATCTATTCTAGTAAATCTTCTCTGCACCTTTCCAAGAACCCTTGCAACTTGACTAAAGTGCGGTGACCAGAACTAGCTACAATATTCTATTTGTGGCTGAAACTAGAATTTTATGAATGAACACAAAGAAAACCCCAGTTACGGAGGCCTGCTTACCTAACAAGTGTTGGGATACATAAAAACCTGATAATAAATGAGAAGTCAATAGGAATCAGCAAGATAAAGTCCAGACTTAAAGTCAGAGGGCCTATGGTGGAACATGCAAAGGATGGGTGGCATGGTAGCACAGTAGTTAGCACTGTTGCTTCACAGCATCAGGTCCCAGGTTCGATTCCCACTTGGGTCACTGTCTGTACAGAGTCTGCATGTTCTCTCCGTGCCTGCGTTGGTTTCCTCCGGGTGCTCCAGTTTCCTCCCACAATCCAAAGATTTGCAGGTAACGTAGATTGACTATTCAAAATTGCCCTTAGTGTCCAGAAAAATGGTTATGTGGAGTTACTTGGTTACGGTGGGTGGATAGGGTGGAGGTGTGGGCTGAGGTAGGGTGCTCTTTCCAAGGGCCGGTGCAGACCCGATGGGCCAAATGGTCTCCTTCTGCACTGTAAATCCTATGATGCTTTGACTTTTTTACTGCCCGTGTCAATTTTTAGTGTGTAAGAGGCTTGTGTTTTCTTGCCCACGGAGTGAATGTCCCAACTAAATAATTCTAGCAAAAATTTTTGTGAATTTCAAAATACATTTTTTTATTTATTAGCACATACTTTACATGGATTTTTAAAATGCAACGTCTCACTTGTAGTTATATCATGGTTGTGTTGTATTTTATCGATTTACCACTAGGAGTCTCACCAGTTTATAAGTGAAGGTTAGAGTCAGGTGACCTCAGACTGACTGGAGAGCAGGGAAGAGAGAGGTTGCTTGTGCATGATCATACTGTTATTCATCTGTTGTTTTGCATATAGTTGACCCACAGTTGATGTTAATAAATCGTTTATAGATTTAGGTGCAAGTGTTCTTGCAATATCAATCAGGCCACCCGACAAGAACATTACATCACTCACCTCACTCTCTCACATGCTCAAAGATTAGATACAGATGAAAGTGATATATGGTTACAATTTACAATTATTCCAGCCACTTTCATGGCAAGCCTGTAGTTTTCTGAGATGCAATTGATGATTTAAAGTTGAAATGATAAACTGAAGGATTTCAGTAAGCTGTGGGTTTCTTGTAATCAAAATTCCAACTGTGTCAATTCTCGGATGAGTTTGAACTTTTGATCTTGATCTCTGTTAGGATCTCCCTGTTTTGAGATATTGTTGTTAATTACCTTGGCCACTTGTATGGCTTTCAGTGGAATTCTCTGTTGAATAGCTTCTAGCTGATTTAAAAGCAGACAATAAAATGGCTTCCTCATTGTGTGACAAGTCAATTTCCCAATCAAAGGGTGGTGTGTTGATTGGCCAACCTGTGTTGTTCTTTAACACTTTGAGACTTACGAGGTCTTTGTGTTGGAATGACCCACTCAATTTGGTACAGAGGCGGCACGGCGGCACAGTGGCTAGTACTACTGCCGCAGGGAAGCGGGTTCAATTCCAGCCTTGGGTCACTGTCTGTGCAAAGCTTGTATATTCTCTCCATGTCCGAATAGGTTTCCTCTGGGCACTCCGGTTTCTTCCCACAGTCCAAAGATATGGGGGCTAGGTGGATTGGCCACGATAAATTGCCTCATCGTGTCCAGGAATGTGTAGGTTATGGGGTTACGGGGATATGGTCGGGTGGACTTGGGTAGAGTGTTCTTTCAAAGGGTCGGTGGAGACTCGATGGGCCAACTGGCCTCCTTCTGCACTGTAGGAACTTTATGATTATATGAATTTGGCAATACCCTCTTGGATTAGTTTCAGGAAAATGCATTAATTCAACATCCGGCTGGACTGGTTCCATTTGTTCTCCCTTAAGACAAGGGTCTGGTTCTAATCCACAAAGGGAGTCAGGTGACCCTTGGACGGCCAAATATTTCAGCCTGTTGAGTTCAATTTTACAATATAAAATATTAATTGAAAGTTCATAATACACCAGGGCATGACTGGTGACATTGAAGTGGGATAGAAAGAGACATCATGAAGCATCAATGAACAGCTGCTCACATTTGGAGACAGGCATGACAGTCGTGATCTCCAGTAATCCCCGTTACAAATTTACTTTGTGTTTTTAAAATGTTATTTAATTTATACATATTATCTATTGTTCTCAACTTCCATTTCTGCTCTACAATCATAGTCCCTGCAAGGTGCATGAGCTGAGCTGATCCTTCACACAGCCCGGTCTGTGGCTGATGTTTAGAGAGCAACACCTTTGTTACTGAAAGTTCTTTTAAAATGAATAATGGTTTATTTCAGAGTGGCAATAATAAGCAATGAACTATAAGAAGATATTCACTCACAATAATATTGTTCGTAACCTGGTTATTCTATTTTTACAGGATCAGAACTTCTTAGGAAACCACTTTGGACTGTGCTCGGTACACTTGGAATTCCACTTTCCTTTACAGTCGGCTACATGGCAATGCCTTTGGCTGCATACTTCATACGAAACTGGCGGATATTAATTTTCACCCTGTCTCTTTCCAGCGTGCTGTACATTCCTTTATGGTGGTAGGTAGCAACTGGAACTTTAACCTGGCTAAGTAATAGATAAGAAATATTACTGCTGTTAACTTCTGCTGCTGATTCCAACCAAGATAAAGAAAGTGTGGGTCCTTCTTGAATGAGTATGAGGATGGGGTTTGGCATTAGCAACGTAATAAAGCAGTGTCATGATAACTCCATAACTGTAACATTTAGGTGAGATACTTTTTGCCTTCAATGAGTAATCAAATGGAATCAGTTACCATCCCATTAAAATACCTGTCCAATTTTACCAGAATCAAATCAATGGGTTGAGTATTAAGGGCAGAATTTAATGCAACAGTTTCTAAGTTCATTTGTGGTGATTCTTTTTCAGGGAGTTTTCAGTTCCCCACCGCTATCAAACAGCACTCAGTCACTTATTTGGGTCCTGGGGAGTTTGTCACCGGTTTAGCTCACACTTCGAGGACTGGATTCTCTGCTGGCAGGATTTTCCATTGCGCCGGCAGTGCACCCGAGCCCGGAGATTTCCCGACAGCGTGGAGCTTCGCACAATGGGACTCCATTGGCCGGCTGGCGGGGCAGAGAACCCCGTTGCCATCTTGGCTGTGCCAAGGTGCTAGTGGGGCAGTGCCAAGGTGCTAGTGGGGCAGTGCCAAGGTGCTAGTGGGGCAGTGCCAAGGTGCTAGTGGGGCAGTGCCAAGGTGCTAGTGGGGCAGTGCCAAGGTGCTAGTGGGGCTGTGCCAAGGTGCTAGTGGGGCAGTGCCAAGGTGCCCACGTTCTAGGAGGAGGGTCAGGGAGCCCCCTTGCACTATCCCTGACTGCTCAGAGGTCTCCAACAGCCCAGGAGACCTCCTGGGTGCCTTTCTGCCAGGTTCACGTTTGTGTGGACCAGCACTGAACGGCACCCAGCTGTAGCCTTCCTGGGGAGGCTCGTAGATCCCGGTACATCGGTAGATCCCGGGTAAACGTGCCAAAGTAGGTTTAGGTGTGCGCTGTTTGGTCACACCCCTTTTGGTCATGCTTCAGATTCCGACGCCTCGCAGGACTTTGGTAGATCCCATGAGGCGTGAAGGCTGCCAGGAAGCCTGTGAGAGGCCTCTCTCCAGATCTATCGCCTGCATTGTGCTCTCGCCCATGCGCAACAAGGCCATAAAATTGAGCCCATAGTGTGCTCTAAAATAAACAGCCGATTATAATGGATCTTAAAAAAATAATTTTGAGATAAAGTATTAGCAGCAAAAGTGACCTTAAATATAAATTGGACCTATAAATCTATCTATTGGAAAAATCAAAGTGAAAGCAAAATAATTACAAATGCAAGGTTTACAGAGTCAGAAATTACACTGAAAATCAAAAGGTAGGTTCCAAATTGTGATCAATCCCCACATATCAGGAGGCAGATTTGCAGGAGGTATTGTTGCAAAGTTGAGGGTTGTGGAGATTCCAACACTTAATATATTCAAGGTTGATATGCAAAGTGCTTTGGTCTCTCAGTTAATCATTGACATAAGGAACAGGTAGGAAAGTGGAGTTGAGGCCAAGGTTAAGCCATAATCATATTGAATGGTGGAGCAGGCTTGAGGACCTGTCTGGCCAACTCCTCCTCTTAGTTCCTATGTTCAATGATCTTATGGAAAATCAGCCACTATAGGGCCAACGTTTGTGGTTGGTGATTGAAAGCAAATTATTACCATCACAGTAATAAATGTGCATCTTGTGGCTGTATCAGATTACTGTGTACATCTCACATTGAGGGCACCATTCAACAGAAACATTTCGAAGTGCCATTTGGGTAGATTTGGCGGGGTTTTCCTCGACAGCAGCGTTGACAGATCACAGCCTGTATTCAACGGCACTTAGTGCTGAAAACAGGCCCTCACAAGTTTCTCGCCATTACTGGCTCCCTCGCTGTCTGATTCGCCGAGTTCAGTTTCTCAATGCTAACACGGGGGAGCTGCTTTTAAAAACCTCCCTGACTACTCACTCCCAGTCAACACACAAGCAAGGCAGCGCACAGACCTGCTCCTCGATTTGGGGACTGTGACCTGGCCAGGCGTATCGACGCTGTGAATTAGCGGCGGTGCATCCTGATCCCCCGAGGGGGTTAGAGTACCAACAGCAAGGTCAGCAATGCCGCCTGGAAGGACATGGCAGTGGCTGTCAGTCCAGGTGGCATAACCAGGAGGACTGCTGTCCAATGCTAGAAGAAGACCATCAATGTCCACTGAGCTGCAGGGGTAAATTGCCAAATTCACAACACCGCCCCCCCCCCCCCCAACTCACACAAATCACTGCTGACACCTCGCACCCACCCCACATCCGATCTTTGTGCTTGTTCCTCAGATCCCCTTGGCACCCACTAACACAACCCTTTCATGTTCAGGGGCGGGGCTCACACATGCCACCTGCTATGGAACACCTCAACCGTGTGGCTCACAGTGCCCTCTCTTTGTCCCCACAGGACAAGATCGCCCATATTAAGACCCGGGGGGGGGGGGGGGGGGGGGGGGGGGGGGGAGTTGCCAGAGAGAGATATAAGTCCTCACCCCTCACCCACAATGCGGAACCAACAGCGAGGTTGACCTGTGCTAGAGAGCTGAGGATCCACTGCCCCTTCACCCAGATGACCTGCCTCAAGCGAGTAGCTCACGTCAGACAAAATGATCATTCCCTCTCACTAACAACATGTTCATCGTCTCGCAGGATCTCCATCTGATGAGGTGGGCCATCCGGAGACGTTTCCCCCTCACCACCCAAGAGACCACCTCAGAGTAGAGCTCCGAGAAGACTAATATCCAGGCATCACTGCTATCATTCCCACCTCCACCAGCGCAGAGATACACACCCCGGTGGGTGACAATAGTGGGCACACTTCTGGGGCACAATCTGGTGAGCATCATACAGTTGCTGATGCACATCAGATGGAGGTAGGAATATCCAAGGGAGTCGACAGTCTGAGATCAGCTGGATCGCAGGACTGAGCTGGGTCCAGTCAGATATCGAGCCTTTTGACGCGATTCTCCCCGTGTTGATGCAGATGATAGGCCAGAACCTTGACATTCAGAGAATCCCGCCAGCGGAGAATCCAGCCCCTTGTGCCTGTCACTCATTGAGGCAGTCCAGGGTTAAAGATCTCCGGGAAACACAAATTATTGGCTAACTCATTTTTGTTGGGTCTCCGGGGTCTGTGGAGCTGGAATTGACCGTGCACACACTCAGGGTGTCGTAACAGTTCACAAGAGTTGAACTCGAGTGTGGCAGTTAATTTTGGTAGTCTTGACTTCAGTGGTTCTGGACTCTGAAAATGAAAATAATCTTGCTAATTCCAACAGCTCTGACAGCCCTCTGGCTTTCTCGAATGCTCTTTGGAATAGATGGCAAGGTAGAGAGGCAGCCTTCAATTATTTGTGTTTTGATTTCCTATTTTACATGTTCAACATCACAGAAGTTACGTTTGGTTGCATTTTTCCCAAATCTTGTGTAATATTGATCATTTGTTCCTTGCTTAGTGTGTCGGAAGACGATTGTTTCAGTTATTTTTGGAGGTCTTCAAATAGGATGTTACTTCATATTTTACAGAGTCATGGTTTTCTTGTGTAGACATATGGGCTTCAATGAGACCCTCCAATTTATTTATTTGTTTTTTACATTTAGAGTACCCAATTCTTTTTCTCCAATTAAGGGGAAATTTAGCATGGTCAATTCACCTAGCCTGCACATCTTTTTGGGTTGCGGAGGTGAGACCCACGCAGACACGGGGAGAATGTGCAAACTGCACACGGACAGTAACCTGAGGCCCCCTCCAGTAGGCAAAATTGGGATGTCACTGAAATCAATACTGGAGATCCATCAGATATTCAAAGTAACTGGATACAAAAAGCTGTCTGCTTTAAGATACCCAACTCCTCAAAAACAGGAGAATTATTGGAGGGCTCCCAATTGGCTGAAAGCTTTCAACAATACCTCTGATTTCTTAGAAAGAAAGCAATAGGCGCGATTCTTCGGCCTCCTTACGCTCACGCTCAAGCAAAACGAGGCCGGTGAATAGCAGAGAGGCCAAAAACGAGAGCCGCACCAGGCGCCAAACAGTTTGTGATGCAACTGACCCGCTCCGTAGGCAAAATTGGGATCTTGCTGTAGTGAGCTGATCACCACTTATGTCTAATTTCCATACAATGAACAGGATCCTTCCCATATCCAATGACCATTCAGCGGCCGATCCAGCAAGTGCTCATTCTGGCACCGATTAGTACTCCTTTTGAAAAACTTGATCCTGGCGGAAGGGCTTCTGTGGGGAGCCGAGGAGGTGAGTAGCCACCTTTGATCACAGGCAAAGAGCCCGAGGGTGCTGGGCTTGCCGCCCCCCCCAGTGCCTGGTGGGGAACCCTCGGCTGGGGGTGAGGGACCCGACGAAGGAGTGGGCCACCATAGAAGGGTTGGGTGGGAGGCACTGGAGGGAGGGGGGGTCAACCAGGGAGCAACCGCTCACAGCACCACCATTCCAACTCCTAGATTGTTTACCTGTTCTGGGGGAAACCCTTGTCCCTGCCTGTCTGTCTTAACGACCACCCATAACCCCCCACTGACTGTCGAGGCCTCTGGCTGTGCAGCTGAAGGCTATTGGTAATAGAGAAATGGCAAACGTGGTTAAGTGACCACTTCACACATCCCAAGTGGATTCCTGTGGGTGGGTGGGCCATGTAACATGTGGGAGTCATTACCCAGCTTCCCAATCACACCTTGATGCCTGGACACTGCCTGAACACTGCAGGAGGCAACACCACACACGCAGCAGCCAACATCCGAAAACCCAGGGGATGGGGCACAGCTCCAGGGAAATGTCCACGGCCGGAGGGTGGGTGGCTGCCTGGAGAGATGGGCCAAGGGTTCTCAGGTCAGTCCGTATTGCTGAGTAAAGTGTCAAAGGAGTCATACTGAGTGTGCACAAGGATGTTTAATGTGCGATACAATTTCCCCCCCCCCCCCCAACTTCACACCCTCCTCATCCCCTTCCTACCCCTTTCCCCCAATGCCCTCAGTAATCCTCGATGTGCTTTGGTTTGCCAGCTTTACCGCTACGTCTCGGTGTTTCCCCAGGATGCACATCAGCGGTGGAGGCAGCCAGCTTCTTACAATGTCGCATGGTCTTCAATGCCCATAGCGGGCAACCTCTGGGGGCTCCTTGGCTGGAGGACCCCGGCTCACTTGTCAGCGACACATGCACAGCCGTGCCACTCTGTTCCAGGTGTTGACTGTGAGACATGGCCTCATCAATGGGGTGGAAACAGGGGGTGCTGGTGGCCACCATCGCCACTCGAAGGGAGGGACCGGGTTGGCACCCAGCGCCTCTCCTCCTGGTCGGAACCCACAGAGCCCCATGGTTCACCTTGGGACGGAGGGGCAGCTGGTTTGAGCCCCGGTTGCCCCTGCATCATCTGGCTCTGCCAACCCTGGTGGCTCTCCAATGTCTGCACCATTGTGTCAATGCCCACGGCGATGCTCCTCAGTGACTGGGCCATGCTCTGCAGCGCCTTGGCAATGCCCACCTGTGACTGGGCAAGCTCCACAGCGCCTCGGCCATTCCCATCTGAGAGCGGGACATGTCCCGCAGAACCTCATCAATGTCAGCCTGGTAGTGGGTTGCATCCCCCCAGCGATTTGGACAATCTGCCGAGACGCTCAGCCATGGCCGTCACCGATTGCGTGATGCCTTGGACACTCTCGCTAATGGTGCTGACGTCATGCACCAGGCTCTCCACTGTGGTTGCCACCCTAGCAGTGTTGGCCTCGGTGCCCTGCATTGCCGGTGACATCTCCAGTGCCCGGAGTCTCTGGAACTCCTCCAATTGGATATGGACCTGCTGGACTTTTGCTGACATCTCCCTCTGAATGTCCCGACCACACCCTAACGTCTCCATCAGCTCCAGGTCTCCAGATAACCCTGTGTCCCGACCACACCCTAACGTCTCCAGATAACCCTATGTCCCGACCACACCCTAACATCTCCAGATAACCCTGTGCCAGAGGCTGAGCATCAGGCCGGGACCCAGCTGGGTCCTGGGATCCAGCAGACCTCCGATTACTGTCTCGCCTGGGGGTTCCTGCCTCCACCTGAAGTGCATCAGCAGCTGTGTGGAGCTCACAAGATTGTGCCCTAGAAACCTGACCACTAACATTTCCCACCGAGGGTGCGTATCTCTGCATTGGTGGAGGGTGGGGATGACAGCTGAGATGCTTCAATCGTGTCTGCCTCTGAGCCCTCCCCCGAGGTGGATTCGTGGGAGGCTGGAGTGTGGGGGAATTGGGGGGGGGGGGGGGGGGTGAAGCACCCGGGATAGGCCTGTGCCGTCGGCTGGAGGACCTGCAGGGGAATGGACATGTGGTCAGTGGGAGGGATGGGTCAGTCAGTAAGGCAATGGCAAGTCACGTTTGACAGGTCCCCCGGGTGGGTCCAGTGGTTCCTCACCTCTGTGGCTTCGCCAACCTCAGCCTTAATGACCGCTCTGTCCTCGGCCACCCCAGTCACCTCCAGGGCCCGCTCCTCGAAGGAGGTGAGGATTCTGAATTCCGGCATCCCTCCTCCGGTCTGGGCCCTCTCCCCATGGTTGTGGGAGAGCTTCTCTTAAGGAGACACATGGAGGGCATTGCTAGCCACACGTGTGGTTCACAGTGGTGGGAGGAGGGGGGTGTGAAGGAGGGGTTGGAGACCGCATGGAGAGTTGGTGGGTGCTTTCGTGGAGGCGGAAAGATCTCGAGGGGGCAGCACTGGCTGCCCTGTGGCTCACCCTCTGGCCCCCTCAAGGGTACAGGACACCTCTCTGGCCTCAACTGCATAGAGGAGCCTCCCCAGGTGTGCAGCGTTCGACTTTGTTAGCGGGGGGGGGGGGGGGGGGGGGGGGGTCGCTGGTGAGTGCGGTGCCGGCGAATCAGCCGGCGAGCCTTCATTTGCGGCAAGAAGCCCATGGGGCCTTGTTAAGTGGACCAATTAACATTGAATACCGATCCCAGTCTCACCGGGATGAGCTCCGGGAAGCTCGCGGCAGTTCCTGCTCAGTTCCACACTTAGAAATCTTTCCAGGGAATCGCACCTACATTTTCCAATATTCCCTAGATTTGGGAAAGGTTACATGAGGTTGGAAATAGCAACACCTTTATTCAAAATGAGAGGGAGGTAGAAAGCAAGAAACTATAGGCCGGTTAGCTTCACCTCTTTCATGGAGAAAAATTTAGAAGCTATTATTAAAGACATTGTAGCAGGGCACTTTGAAAACACCAAGGTAGTCAGGCATAGTTAACATAACACTGTGAAAGGGAAATTATTTTTAACCAATTTATTGGAGTTGTTTGAAGAAGTAACATGCGCTCTGAGAAGAATTGAATACAAAAGTAGGGAGGTTATGCTTAATTTACACAGGGCATTAGTGAGACCACATCTGGAGTACTGTGTACAGTATTGGTCTTCTTATTTAAGAAAAGATGTAAATGCATTTGAAGCAGTTCAGAGAAGGTTTAAGAAGAAAGAACAAAGAAAAATACAGCACAGGAACAGGCCCTTCGGCCCTCCAAGCCTGTGCCGGTCATGGTGCCCTAAGTAAAAAAAGACTTTCTGCCCTTACTCAGCCCGTATCCCTCTCCTTCCTCTCATTCATGTACCCATCCCGGTGCCTCTCACATGTTGCTAATGTGCCTGCTTCCACCCCATCCTCTGGCAACGCGTTCGAGGCACCCACCACTCTTTGCATGAAAAACTTATCCTGCACATCTCCATTAAACTTTCCCCCTCACCTTGAACCTGTGCCCCCTTGTAATTGACATTTCCATCCTTGGAAAAAGCCTCTGATTATCCACCCTGTCTGTGCCTCTTATAATTTTGGAGATCTCTATCAGGTCTCCCCTCAGCCTCCATCATGCCAGTGAAAATTATCCTAGTTTATTCAACCTCTCCTTATAGCCAATACCCTCAAGACCAGGCAACATCCTGGTGAACATTCTTTGCACTCTATCCAAAGCTTCCACATCCTTCTCTTAATGTGGTGACCAGAACTGCACGCAATACTCCAAATGCGGCCTAACCAAGGTTTTATATAGCTGTAACATGATTTCCCAACTCCTGTACTCAATGCCCCAGCTGATAAAAGCAGGCACGCCATATGCCTGCTTGATGGGGAGGTAGTAACATAATGGTATTGTCACTGGACGAGTAAACCAGCATTACTCTGGGGACCCAGGTTCAAATCCCATCACTGCAGATGGTGAAATCTGAATTTTAAAAAAAGCCTGGAATCAAAAGTCTAATGATGACCATGAAACCAATGTCAATTGTCATTTAAAAAAATACCATCTGGTTCACTAATGTCCTTTAGGGAAGGAAATCTGCTGTCCTTACCTGGTCTGGCCTACATGTTACTCCAGCAATGTGGTTGACTCTGAACTGCCCCCTCAAGGGCAACTAGTGAGGGCAATAAATGCTGGCACAGCCTGCGATGCCCACAACTCATGAACAAGTATATTTTAAAACTCTTTGGCCACCTGTGTTGCCACTTTTAGGGAACTGTGGACCTGCACGCCCAGATCCCTTTGTATGTTAATGTTCCTTTTACTGTATAATTCAAACCTAGATTTGATCCTACAAATTGATTCACCTCATGTTTGTCTGGATTAAACTCCATCTGCCATTTCTATGTCCAAGTCTCCAATCTATCTATCCTGTTTTATCTTCTGACAATCCTCAGCAACTCCGCCAAACTTTGTGTAATCCGCAAACTTAATGATCAGCCCATCCATATTTTCCTCCAGATTGCTGATAGATACAACAAACAACAGAGATCCCAGCACTGAGCCCTGCGGAACATCACTAGCTACAGATCTCCATTCTGAAAAACACCCTTCCACCTCTACTCCCTGTCTTCTGTAACCAAGTCAGTTCTGTATCCATCTAGCAAAATCCCGTGTGATTTTAGTTTTTGCACCAGTCTGCCATGTGAGACCTTGTCAAACACCTTACTCAAGTCCATATAAACTGCATCCACAGACCTTCCCTCATCAATTTTCTTTGTCACCTCCTCAAAAGTCTCAATCAAGTTGGTGAGACATGACCTTCCCGTACAAAACTATGCTGCCTGTCAGTAACTAGTTCAGTTCCTCCAAATGTGCATATATATCCTGTCCCTCAGTTTCTTTTCCAAATGCTTCCCCACCACTGATGTCAAGCCCACCGGACTATAATTTGCTGGCTTATCCCTGCTTCCTTTCTTAAACAAGGGAACAACATTGGCTCTTCTCCAATCATCTGGAACCTCACCTGGGGTCAAAGAGGATGTGAGGGTATCTGTTAAGACCCCAGCTATTTCTCCTCTTGACTCCCACAGTAACCTGGGATAGATCCCATTCAGCTCCGGGGACTTGTCTACTTAAATACAATTGAGGACACTCAACACTTCCTCCTCTGATATATTGACGTTCTCAAGAGTGTTTCCATACCTATCCCTGCACTCAACATCCGTCATGTCCTTCTCCCTGGTGAATACCGATAGAAAGTACTCATTAAGGATTTCACTCACTTCCTGCGGTTCCACGCATAACTTTCCTCCATTGTCCTTGCATGGGCCTACTCTGTTCCTTGCTACCCACTTGCTCCTAATGTGTGCATAAAAAGCCTTTACTGGGCTAATTCTTGGAATAGGTGAGTTGTCTTACGAGGAAAGGTTGGACAGACTAGGGTTTCATCCAATGGAGTTTAGAAGAGTGAGAGGTGATTTGATTGAAACATAGAAGGGAAAATTTTCCCAAAATCTGGCAGAGCGTCAGATTCAGTCTGAAAACCGGCGTGTATCTCTTCAGATGTGCAGACAAGTTTTCACTCTGGATTTTCTGGCATTCAGTGCGCAGAAAATCAGGTGCGTGGTTTACACCATCATTCTGGCGGGGCGAGGTATGATAGAGCCAGCTGGGCTAGCTCGGCAGAGATCAGTGCTCCATCTTTAAAGGATGCTGGATCTGCACCGAAAATAACCCAACCCCCATATAAGTATCGGGGTATTTTGTTTTTGAAAAACAAGTGATTCGCACCGACATTGTCATGCCAGCTGGGTCGCAAAATTCGGTGAGGGAGGAAGTAACAGCGTTAAGTCCCATAATTGCACGCACAGTTACTGCGAAATATGCTAATCCAGCTCGCACACTCCTGGGTGTGAACCTGATTGCATCATCGGAGAGGGGCATGGATGATTACAAACCAAAATCTCACCAGCACAAATCCCGTTTTGAGCCTCTTGTGAGATTTAGCGGCCATGACAGGATTTTCGACCACACGTGGCACGAACGCTAGATCGTGGCCAGAGGTTCCTATAGGCAATTGACAAGGTGGATGTGGAAGGATGTTTCCTCTTGTGGAAGAATCTGGAACTAGGGATCGTTGTTTAAAATAATGGGCTGCTCATGTAAGGTGAGGGTGAGGTGAAGTATTTTCTCTCCGAGGCTGAGAGTCTTTGGAACTCTCTTCATCCAAGAGTGGTATCTTTGAATATTTTTAAGGCAGAGTGGATAGATTTTTGATAAGGCAGCAAAAGACCACATATCTGCTACACCCGGGTGGGTCAAACTTTTAATGATATTGTAGGTTGGTCCACCACAAGCCGTGAGTAGTAAGTACTGTCTTTTCCATTCGTCCCCAGTGATTGCATTTGTCCAAAACAAATACTGCATGTGTTCAATGTTCTGCCCCCAATCATCAATACCTGCATCTTATTTTACAATGTGAGGCATCTCTGCTGGCGGGTGAGAGGCCTCCTGAGACCTAAACAAAGTAGTCTGGGTACGCAGCACTCGGTGCCAATGGCAGCTCCACTTAATACTCATCGCCAGTGTAGAATCGGCAGAGAGTGAACACACATGGAGTTGCTGGTAGGATGCAACAAATACTGATTTATTCTCAATACATATAATCTCCACTCCCCAAAGGATCTCCCTTATCAGATTGGGGTTTTAATACTAGGTGGGCTCCCCTCAGTAAGGAGAATCCCCGCCCCATTAACGGGGAAGCTTGTATTCCGCGAGGGGCAGTCATGGGGAACCAGATGGTCCACACTCCATGACCTCTGTGGGGGTTGGAACATATACTCTGTAACCGATATTGTATATGATATTAATAAGCAGTATGAAGTTCTGGTTTGGGTCATTGTCTGTGCGGAGTCTGCACGTTCTCCCTGTGGTTTGCGTGGGTTTCCTCCCACAAGTCCCAAAAGACGTGCTGTTAGGTGAATGGGACATTCTGAATTCTCCCTCTGTGTACCCAAACAGGTGTCGGAATGTGGTGACTGGGGGCTTTTCACAGTAACTTCTTTGCAGTGCTAATGTAAACCTACTTGTCACAATAAAGATTATTATTACTAAAAATAACTGCCTGAGAATTACCACAGTAACTCAATATATGATAGGCCACACAACCATTATTTGAAAGAACCAACAGTGCTACTGACAGGCCCTGCTGATGGGTGCATCGAAGGACCTAGTCATCATAAGGATGGCAGAGGTTATTACTATACGCACAGTAGCAAAATGGGTAGCACTGTTGCTTCACAGCTCCAGGGTCCCAGGTTCGATTCGCGGCTTGGGTCACTGTCTGTGCGGAGTCTGCACATTCTCCCCATGTCTGGGTGTGTTTCCTCCGGGTGCTCTGGTTTCCTCCCACAAGTCCCGAAAGAAGTGCTATTAGGTAATTTGGACATTCTGAATTCTCCCTCTGTGTACCCGACAGGCGCCTGAATATGGCGACTCGGGGCTTTTCACAGTAACTTCATTGCAGTATTAATGTAAGCCTACTTGTGACAATAAAGATGATTATTATCTCCCTGGACAGTCAAGGTCTCCTCCTGCTCTAGTGCTCAGTCACCCCCAGATAGGTAGACTCGAGTATTGGTGGTGCTCAGGGTATTATTCCTTGCTCCTTGTTCTCCTTGGTGCTGGATGCTGACGCTGTGCCTCTTTCTGTTTGGGGAACCTTCCCCGTACACACGAGACTGTTGCTGCAGTTGATCTGCCCCAGATAGGAGAGAACTGTACTCATATCAAGTGGCTGACTTCCCTGCTGGAGTTGGAGATTGCTAAAGCCTGGCTGGGTGATGCTTGTTCCTGACTCCACTGCAGGGTGGGAATTCTGGATCCACTTCCCACCCGCTTTTCTTTTCATCCGACCAATTCAACCCGCTTTAGTCTAGCAAAATCTGGCCCGAAGACTGACTCTCTATGACTGTTTATTGCTGTAGAAAAGATTTGTAACTCAAACTACATTCCTGCAGAGGGTGCTACAAATGCATTTACAATTGAAATGGTTGGAAAGGTAACAGCTTAACTTTCTGACTGCGCTTGGTTCATGAAATATTCCAGGATCTGGCTCAATCACTTATTTGACCTGGGTGTTCCACAAAGAAAAATCACAGCCTATATGGTATTATTAGTATGTCTTTGAAAAAGTGTTTCCCCGCAATGCTTAATACAATGTGGCCTGGGGACAGTTTAGCTCAGTTGGCTGGACAGCGGGTTCATGATGCAGAGAGAGGTTTTGATTCCTAGACTGCCAGAGGCTATTCATGAAGGCTCAATCTGGTCCCTCACCTGAGGTGTGGTGATCCTTAGGTTAAACTAGCCAGCTTTCTCTCTCTCAAAGGGAAAGCACCTATGAACAAAGAACAAAGAACAAAGAAAATTACAGCACAGGAACAGGCCCTTCGGCCCTCCCAGCCTGCGCCGATCCAGATCCTTTATCTAGACCTGTCTCCTATTTTCCAAGGTCTACTTCCCTCTGTTCCCGCCCGTTCATATACCTGTCTGTGGATGCCTCTTAAATTATGCTATCGTGCCCGCCTCTACCACCTCCGCTGGTAAAGCGTTCCAGGCACCCACCACCCTCTGCGTAAAAAACTTTCCATGCACATCTCCCTTAAACTTTCCCCCTCTCACCTTGAAATCGTGACCTCTTGTAACTGACACCCCCACTCTTGGGAAAAGCTTGTTGCTATCCACCCTGTCCATACCTCTCATAATTTTGTAGACCTCAATCAGGTCCCCCCTCAACCTCCGTCTTTCCAACGAAAACAATCCTAATCTACTCAACCTTTCTTCATAGCTAGCACCCTCCATACCAGGCAACATCCTGGTGAACCTCCTCTGCACCCTCTCCAAAGCATCCATATCCTTCTGGTAATGTGGTGACCAGAACTGCACGCAGTATTCCAAATGTGGCCGAACCAAAGTCCTATACAACTGTAACATGACCTGCCAACTCTTGTACTCAATACCCCGTCCGATGAAGGCAAGCATGCTGTATGTCTTCTTGACCACTCTATAACCTGCGTTGCCACCTTCAGGGTACAATGGACCTGAACTCCCAGATCTCTCTGCACATCAATTTTCCCCAAGACCCTTCCATTGACCATATAGTCCGCTCTTGAATTTGATCTTCCAAAATGCATCACCTCGCATTTGCCTGGATTGAACTCCATCTGCCATTTCTCTGCCCAACTCTCCAATCTATCTATATTTTTCTGTATTCTCTGACAGTCCTCCTCGCTATCTGCAACCCCACCAATCATCTTCAAACTTGCTAATCAGACCACCTATACCTTCCTCCAGGTCATTTATGTAGATCACAAACAGCAGTGGTCCGAGCACGGATCCCTGTGGAACACCACTAGTCACCCTTCTCCATTTTGAGACACTCCCTTCCACCACTACTCTCTGTCTCCTGTTGCCCAGCCAGTTCTTTATCCATCTAGCTAGTACACCCTGAACCCCATACGACTTCACTTTTTCCATCAACCTGCCATGGGAAACCTTATCAAACGCCTTACTAAAGTCCATGTATATGACATCTACAGCCCTTCCCTCATCAATTAACTTTGTCACTTCCTCAAAAAATTCTATTAGGTTTGTAAGACATGACCTTCCCTGCACAAAACCATGCTGCCTATTACTGATAAGTCTATTTTCTTCCATATGTGAATAGATCCTATCCCTCAGTATCTTCTCCAACAGTTTGCCTACCACTGACGTCAAACTCACAGGTCTATAATTCCCTGGATTATCCCTGCTACCCTTCTTGAACAAAGGGACAACATTAGCAATTCTCCAGTCCTCTGGGACCTCACCCGTGCTCAAGGATGCTGCAAAGATGTCTGTTAAGGCCCCAGCTATTTCAACCCTCGCTTCCCTCAGTAACCTGGGATAGATCCCATCCGGTCCTGGGGACTTGTCCACCTTAATGTCTTTTAGAATACCCAAAACTTCCCCCTTCCGTATGACAACTTGACCTAGTGTATTTAAACATCCATCCCTAGCCTCAACATCCGTCTTGTCCCTCTTCTTTGTGAATACCGATGCAAAGTACTCATTAAGAATCTCACCCATTTCCTCTGAGTCCACGCATAAATTCCCTCTCTTGTCTTTTAGTGGGCCAATCCTTTCTCTAGTTACCCTCTTGCTCCTTACATACGAATAAAAGGCTTTGGGATTTTCCTTAACCCTGTTAGCCAAAGATATTTCATGACCCCTTTTAGCCCTCTTTATTGCGCGTTTGAGATTCGTCCTACTTTCCCGATATTCCTCCAAAGCTTCATCAGTTTTGAGTTGCCTCGATCCTATGTATGCTTCCTTTTTCATCTTAGCTAGTCTCACAATTTCCCCCTTCATCCATGGTTCCCTAATCTTGCCATTTCTATCTTTCATTTTCACAGGAACATGTCTGTCCTGCACCCTAATCAACCTTTCCTTAAAAGACTCCCACATTTCAAATGTGGATTTACCCTGAAACAGCTGCTCCCAATCCACATTCCCTAGCACCTGCCGAATTTTGTTATACTCTGCCTTTCCCCAATTTAGTACTCTTCCTTTCGGACCACTCTTGTCCTTGTCCATGAGTATTCTAAAACTTACGGAATTGTGATCGCTATTCCCAAAGTAATCACCGACTGAAACATCAACCACCTGGCTGGGATCATTCCCTAATACCAGGTCCAGTATGGCCCCTTCCCGAGTTAGACTATTTACATACTGCTCTAAAAAACTCTCCTGGATGCTCCTTACAAACTCTGCTCCATCTACGCCTCCAACACTACATGAATCCCAAACCAGGGGCTGGTTTAGCTCACAGGGCTAATCGCTGGCTTTTAAAGCAGGCCAGCAGCACGGTTCAATTCCCGTACCAGCCTCCCCGGACAGGCGCCGGAATGTGGCGACTAGGGGCTTTTCACAGTAACTTCATTGAAGCCTACTCATGACAATAAGCGATTTTCATTTCATTTTCAATGTTGGGGAAGTTAAAATCTCCCATCACAACCACCCTATTGCTCCTACATTTTTCTATAATCTGTCTGCATATTTGTACCTCTACTTCATGCTCGCTTTTGGGAGGTCTGTAGTAAAGTCCCAACAATGTTACTGCACCCTTCCTATTTCTCAGCTCCACCCATATTGCGTCAGTGCTCGAATCCTCCATCGTGCCCTCCTTAATCACAGCTGTGATATCATCTCTGACGAGTAATGCAACTCCTCCACTCCTTCTACCTCCCTCTCTATCCCTCCTGAAGCATCCTATACCCTGGGATATTCAGTTGCCAGTCCTGCCCTTCCCTCAACCAAGTCTCAGTAATACCAATAACATCATATTCCCAGGTACTGATCCAAGCCCTAAGTTCATCTGCCTTACCTGCTACACTTCTCGCATTAAAACAAATACACCGCAGACCACCTGTCCCTTTGCGTTCATCATCTCTTCCCTGTCTACTCTTCCCCTTAGTCACATTGAGTTTATTGTCTTGTACCTTACTGGCTTTAGTTGCTGCTTCTTTACTGACCTCTAACTTCCTAATCTGGTTCCCATCCCCCTGCCATATTAGTTTAAAACCTCCCCAACAGTGTTAGCAAAAGCACCCCTAGAACATTGGTTCCAGTCCTGCCCAGGTGTAGATCATCCGGTTTGTAATGGTCCCACTGCCTCCAGAACCGGTTCCAATGTCCCAAAATTCTGAACCCCCTCCCTCCTGCACCATCTCTCAAGCCACGTATTCATTCTGACTATTCTTGAATTTCTACTCTGACTGTCCCGTGGCACTGGTAGCAATCCTGAGATTACTACCTGTGAGGTCCTACTTTTTAACTTATTTCCTAACTCCCTAAATTCTGATTGTAGGACCTCATCCCTTTTTTTACCTATATCATTGGTGCCTATATGTACCACGACAACTGGCTGTTCACCCTCCCCCTTTAGTATGTCCTGCAGCCGATCGGAGACATCCCTGACCCGAGCACGCGGGAGGCAACATACCATTCGGGAGTCTCGTTTTCGACCACAGAAACGCCTGTCTACTCCCCTTACAATTGAATCCCCTATGACTATAGCCCTGCCAGTCTTTTTCCCGCCCTTCTGTGCAGCAGAGCCAGCCACGGTGCCATGAGCCTGGCTACTACTGCCTTCCCCTGGTGAGTCATCTCCCCCAACAGTATCCAAAACGGTATACCTGTTTTGGAGGGAGATGACTGCAGGGGACACCTGCACTGCCTTCCTTCTCTTTCTCTGCCTTTTGGTCACCCATTCCCTCTCTCCATCACCAATTCTAATCTGCGGTGTGACCAATTCACTAAACGTGCTATCCATGACCTCCTCAGCATCGCGGATGCTCCAAAGTGAGTCCATCCGCAGCTCCAGAGCCATCATGCGGTCTAACAGGAGCTGCAGCTGGACATACTTCCCGCACATGAAGGAGCCAGGGGCATCGGCCGCGTCCCTGAACTCCCACATTGCGCACGAGGAGCATAACACGGGTCTGGGACCTCCTGCCATTTTTCCCTTTACCTTAACTGATTACAAATATAGTATCAAATAATTAATAAGTGAAAGGAATAAAGATTTTACTTACCAATCACAATACTCACCAACACACGAAGAGTTAAATTTCTCCCAGCAACTGCTAACTGGAACACTTTCCTTGCCAGCCAATCAGGTCACTGCTTTGCTATGATGTCACCCTTCAAGGTAAGTTTTTAAAGAGATAATCTTACCTTCCCAACAACCACGGTTGTTGTTTTTCATTAGAGGAGGAGGTAGGAAGGGAAACATTGAGGAAGTGTTTCGGGTTTAATTGTCACTTGACAACAGCCCCTTCACAAACCACCTTCAAATTACGCTAACCGCACTGCACGTATGCAAATCTCCCCAGAACAGCCAATCAGTAGCTCCGCTCTGCTGCCCTCTGCTGGATGCTTGACTTCACTCGAACACCTCGGGTCTCTTCCACAAGTACACCTTCAAATTATGGTACTTACTTTTTATAAAATGTGGCAAGAAATATAAAACCTACCCCGGTTTCTTTCTTTTTTTGATCTCAATACACTAAAGACCCTAACAGGGTGCAAATTTATTGAAAATAAAATACTTTTAATTCCAGGTTCATTCCTGAATCTACACGCTGGCTACTGCTAAAGGGAAGGGTGAAGGAAGCTGAAGCGATAGTCCGACACGCCGCAAAGAAAAATGGTGTCACTCCACCTGAAGTTCTCTTCAACGATCTTGAGGTACCTGAACACAACATTGTATTTGTTTGCTTTGTGGTGGTACAACTCTTCAATGCAGGCCTGCTCTTTAATTCTCAAACTTTCTCTTCATCCTTCTCTTCAGAAAGTGTTAACATTTTGCTCTGTTGTAGGGCGGCACGGTGACGCAGTGGTTAGCACTGCTGCCTAAAGCGTAGAGGACCCGGGTTCAATCCCAGGTCACTTTCTGTGTGGAGTTTGCACATTCTCCCCGTGTTTGCGTAGATTTCACCCCCACAACCCAAAGATGTGCAGGGTAGGTGGAATTACCATGCTAAATTGCCCCTTAATTGGGAAAAAAATAATTGGGTCCTCTAAATTATTTTTTTTTAAAAACATTTTACTATGTTACAGTTCATGGAGAGGGTGGGGGGGAGGGGGGGGGGATAGGGAGGGAGTCAGTCGCCTCCTTTGTCCAAATGATAGGCAAGCTATTTGTTTAATTGGCCATCAAGGATCTTGAAACCCAATTCCGTCTTTATACAAAAGCAAATTTAACCCATAGGAATTAGATATGAGAGTTCAGACTGAACTGTTTTTGCTTCCCTGGGGTTTTATTGGACAACTTCAGGGCTACAACTGCACAAAGAGGGGTTAAAAGTGATCTATTAAGCTCATCACTGTAATGATCTCTCTCTATATATACATATATATATACATGCACTGTAAATTCTATGATACGTTCATATATATATAATACATGAAGGGTTAATGTGTAGTCAGTACAGTCAGAGGATCACTAGAGGGCAACGCCAACATGGAGTATAAATACAAGCTCAATCCTATTTTCCACTCTCTTTGGATGTGTTGTGGCTAGAGAACAAAAGTGTCTGGTTAGCTCAGAGTGCAAAGTATATTATTCATAGGTAATCTAATTCTATCTTGTTAAATTTCACTACTCGTAAAAGTATTGAAGAATTGAACTCACAAGTTAATTGATCAGTTACTCAATAAATTATTTGTCATCACTGGGCGACTTTGAGTATTCACCATCATCAAAGTTAAGTACATCTTGACATAAACAAATGAGTAACATATATTACTCCAAGTAATAGAACAATCACAACAGTATATTCTGATTTGACTCATTTAGCTGTTTTGCAATCCTTTTCTCATGAAGGCTGACTGTCTTCTCCCACCTACGATTAATTCAGCACGGTCCTTGGGGCTAACTTTTTATGCCTTAATTGCTCACTGGATAGAATAATTGAAGTAGTGGGGAATCATTTCGTAATTCTTAAGGATTTAGGGATGAGGTCACATGCACTGTTCCATCAGTTAAAGATGTGCATTGTATTAGAGTGCACACAGATGATGACTAGAATCTTTGTTTGCACTATGCTTTCCTCCCACTTCAATTCGTTCAATTTTCTTGTGACTTTTCCCCCAATATTCTTCATATGAGTAATATATACACTATGAAAATTACCGTATGGAAACAGGATATATTGTTTGTAAACTACAGAAGTGTCCAGTTTCTGCGGCTGGTGTACTTCATTACAAGTGCCACTTCTACAGGAGATATTTTACACTGAAAATCACTAGATGACGAAATCTTAGTTTAATTAATGCTGCACGTATTTTACTTTTATTCATTCTTGGGAAGTGGATGTCATTGACAAGGTCAGCATTTATTGGCTATCTCAAACTGCCCTTCAACAGGTCATGGTGAATACCTTCCTAAACGGCTGCAAATCTATGTGGTGTAGGTACACCCATTGTGCTGTTGGGGAGGGAATTCCAGGATTTTGCCCCAGCGGCAGTGAAGAAAGGTTTAGAGGGGAACTTGCAAGTGGTTGCGTTCCATGTTTCTGCTACCCTTTTCCTTCTATGTGATAGAGATGGTGGATTTGAAATGTGCTGTAAATTATGGATGGTGGACAGGCTTTTGGAGTTGGCAGGTGAGTTACTGGCTGCAGAAGTCCCAGACTCTGGCTTGCTATTGTAGCCACAGTATTAGTCCAGTTCAATTTCTGGTCAATGGTAACCCCCAAGATGTTGACAATGAGGTTTCAGCTATGGTAATGACATTGAATGTGAAGGGGAGGTGGTTGGATTCTCTCTTGTTGGAGATGATCATTGTCTGACACTGCTGTGGCACAAATAGAACATGCTATTTATCAGCTCAAGCCTGAATATTGTCCTGGTATTGCTGCAAGTAGGCACAGACTGCTTCAGTATCTGAGGAGTCACGAATTGTGCTGAACATTGTGCAGTCATCAGCAAACAACTCCACTTCTGACCTTATGATGGAAGGGAGGTTATTAATGAAGCAGCTGAAGATGGTTGGACCTTGGCCAGTACCCTGAGGACCTCCTGCAGTGATGTCTTGGGACTGAGATGATTGTGCTAGGTATGACTCCAACCAGTGGAACACTTTTCCCTGATCCCCAATGACTCCAGTTTTGCTCGGGCTCCTTGATGCGGCACTCAGTCAAATGCTGACTTGATGTCAGCATTCAGGCAGTCACTCTCACCTCACCACTTGAGTTCAACTATTTTTTTCATGTTTGGAATAAAGGTGTAAGGAGATCAGGAGCTGAATCGCCCTCGCAGACTGGCATCAGTGAGCAGGTTATTGCTATTGCTGAGTAAGTCCTGTTTAAGTGCACTGTAAAAAAACTCTTTTTATCACTTTGCTGATGATCAACAGGAGAGTGTTAGGGCCTGTTAGATCTGTGCCATAAATAGGGCACACAGAGGCAGTTTTCCACATTGCCAGGCTGATGCTAGCTTTGTAGCAGTACTGGAGCAGTTTGGCTAAGGACGCAGCTAGTTCTGGAGCACAAGTCTTCAGTATTATTGTTGCAATTTTGTCCAGTGTCTTCAGCCATTTCTTGATGTCTTGTGGAGTGAATCGAATTGGTTGAAGACCGCCATCTCCAAACCTACGGGCAGCATGGTGGCGCAGTGGGTTAGCCTTGCAGCCTAACGGCGGCGAGGTCCCAGGTTCGATCCCGGCTCTGGGTCACTGTCTGTGTGGAGTTTGCACATTCTCCCCGTGTTTGCATGGGTTTCGCCCCCACAACCCAAAAGATGTGCAGGCAAGGTGGATTGGCCACGCTAAATTACCCCTTAATTGGAAAAAATTAATTGGGTACTCTAAACTTTTTTTTTTAAGTCTCCGAACCTACAAGATGGATAATCTATTTGGCACTTAGGGCTGAAGATTGTTGTCAATGCTTTAGTCTTGTCTTTTGCACTGTGCTAAGCTCCCCTATCATTGAGGATGAAGATACAGAAACATAGAAAATAGGAGCAGGAGGAGACCAATCGACCCTTCAAACCTCCTCCACCATTCATTATAATCATGGCTGGTTATCCATTCAATAGACTGATCCCAACTTTTCCACATATCCTTTGGTCCCCTTTTTCCCAAGTGCCACATCGAACTGCTTCTTGAAAACATTATGGGCGCGATTCTCCCAGAGAGGGAGAAATCGTAAGGCTGGCGTCAAATCCGGGCGGGTTTGACGCCAGCCTCCCCCTCCCCGACCGGGAACCGATTCTGGTCCCCGGTCGGGGCTAGCATACCGCCGCCGTAAACTCCGGCATCGCGGGCTTAACGAATTTCGTTAAGCCCGCTTGCCAGAGTTTGCGCCGGCTGACGCGTCACATGACGTCAGCCGCGCATGCACGGATTGGAAGACTCCAACCCGTGCATGCGCGGATGACGTCATCGCGCATTTGCGCGAAACCCGCGCATGCGCGGGCCGGGATGCCCCTCAGCCGCCCCGCGAAGTGATACAGCGGGGCGGCGGAAGGACAAAGAGTGCGCGGGTATCGGACCCGCTGCCCGCAATCGGTGCCCACCGATCGTGGGCCCATGGCACCCTTGGCACGGCCGTGGTACTGCCGTGCCAATCGGTGCCATGGTTTTAAAAATCGGCACTTTACGGCCGTTTTTACGAACGGCCAGACCAGGTGTGTTTGCCGTTCGTAAAAACAGCCGTAAAGGGCTTGGAACTCGGCCCATCGGCCAGCTGAGAATCGCTGCTGGCCGTAAAAAAACGGCGGCAGCGATTCGTATCGGGAGTCGGGCGTGGGGGGGGGGGGGGGGGGAGAATAGCGGGAGGGCGTCAGACTAGCGTGGCCGTAAAAGTTTACGAACCCCGCTATTCTCCGCACTGTCGTGAGTGCGGAGAATTGCGCCCAATGTTTTGGCCTCAACTACTTCCTGTGGTAGTGAATTCCACAGGCTGACCACTCTCTGGGTGAAGAAATTTCTCCTCATCTCTGTCCTAAATGGTCTACCCCGTAGCCTGGATAGTCCTGTTAGAATTTTATATGTATTTATTAGACCCCCCCTCCTCATTCCTCTGAACTCCAGCAAATACAATCCTAAGCAACTCAATCTCTCTTCATACATTAATTCTGCCATCCCAGGAATCAGTCTGATAAACCTTCTCTGCATTCCTTCTAGAGCAAGAACATCCTTCCTCAGATAAGGAGGTCAAAATTGCACACAATATTCCAGGTGTGGCCTCACCAAGGCCCAGTATAATTGCAGCAAGACATCCCTGCCCAGTACTTGAATCCTCTCGCTATCTCCTAAAGAAGGCAAATGTAGGGCAGCACGGTGGCCTAGTGGTTAGCACAACCGCCTCACGGCGCTGAGGTCCCAGGTTCGATCCCGGCTCTGGGTCACTGTCCGCGTGGAGTTTGCACATTCTCCCCGTGTCTGCGTGGGTTTCGCCCCCACAACACAAAAATGTGCAAGCTAGGTGGATTGGCCACGCTAAATTGCCCCTTAATTGGAAAAATGATTGGGTACTCTAAATTTATTTTACAAAAAGAAGGCAAATGTATGTTGGCCTTCTTTACCGCCTGCTGCACCTGCATGCTTACCTTCAGTGACTGATGTACAAAGACTCCCAGGTCCCGTTGCATGTTTCCCTCTCCCAATTTTTGGCCATTCAGATTTTTTTTTTAAATTCATTTACGGGATGTGGGTGTTGCTTGTTAGGCGAGCATTTATTGCCCATCCCTGGTTGCCCTTCAGGACGTGCCTTCTTTAGCCTTTGCAGTTCCTGAGGTGTCCTCACCCACATAATAATCTGCCTTCCCGTTTCTGCTACCAAAATGGATGACCTCACAATTACCCAAATTAGATTGCCTCTGCCATTCATTTGCCCACTCGCTCAACTTGTCCAAATCATACTGAAGGATCTCAGCATCCTCCTCACAGCTCATCCTTCCACCCATCTTTGTGTCACCTGCAAATTCAGAGATATTAGATTTAGTTCCCTCATCTAAATCATTACTAACTATGGCAAAAAGCTGGGTCCCAGCACCCCTTCCTGCGGTACCCCACTAGCCACTGCCTGCCATTTGGAAAAAGACCTGGGGCGGGATTCTCCGACCCCCCGCTGGGTCGGAGAATCACCCGGGGCCGGCGTCAATCCCGCCCCCGCCGTGTCCCAAATTCTTCGCCCCCCGAGATTCGGCGGGGGTGGGAATCACGCCGCGCCGATCGGCGGGCCCCCCGCGCCGATTCTCCAGCCCACAATGGGCCGAAGACCCGCTGCTGGTAGGTTTTTAATCAGATTGGGAATTTCTGGTTACGGGGAATGAGGCAGGAAAGTGGACAGAGTTAGATCAGCCAGGATCTTAATGAATGGCAGAATGGCTCAAAGGGCTGAATGGCCTATTCTTGTTCCTATTTCTTATGGACACAAAGAAGCTGCAAACAGATGCAGAAAGGTTAAGGTCATGGACAACAAAATGGCAGGTGGAGTATAATGTGGGAAATTATAGGTTATTCAATTTGGTAGTAAGAATAAAAGCAGAATATTTTAAAGACATATATGGGCGCGATTCTCTGCAAATGCGGAGAGTCGTAAAGGCTGCCGTGAAACTGGCCGTGTTTCACGGCAGCCTCCGCGCCCCCTCGCGGGACCCGATTCTCCCCCCCCCGGTCGGGGCTAGCAGCGCGGCCCCGTGAAGAACGGCATCGCGGGCTTAGCGACCGTCGCTAAGCCCGCGCGCCAAGTGTCATGGCGGCTGACGCACACGATGACGTCAGCCACGCATGCGCGGGTTGGACGGCTCCAACCCGCGCATGCGCGGATGACGTCATCACGCATATGCGTCAAACCCGCACATGCGCGGGCCGTCATGCCCCTCAGCCGCCCCGCGGACTGATCCTGCGGGGCGGCGGAGGAACAAAGAGTGTGCGGGTATCGGACCCGCTGCCCACGATCGGTGCCCACCGATCGCGGGCCCATTCCACCACGGCCGTGCCAATCGGTGCCATGGTTGTCCGGGACGGCACTTTGCGGCCGTTTTCACGAACGGTGAGAGCAGGTGTGTTTGCATTCGTGAAAACGGCCGTAAAGGCCTGGGAACTCGGCCCATCGGTAAGAAGAGAATCGCTGTTCGCTGTAAAAAACGGCGAGCAGCGATTCGTGTCGTGGGGCGGCCGTGGGGGGTGGGGAGAATAGCGGGAGGTTGGGAAAAATGTCGGTAAGGCCCTCCCGCTATTCTCCGACCCGTCGTGGGCAGTGGAGAATCGCGCCCAGACAGGTAAATGTTTTTTTCCTTTTTATTGTGGTGGCAAAATCACATGAATTATACAATTCAAGTTAAATAAGTCTGTGTAGACCAGAAACAATTTACAAAAGCCAAACATAGGAGATTACCCCCTTACCCGCCCCCTCCCCCCGATCCTCCTGTCCTTTTTATTTTACTTTAAAATATTTTTGTTGAATTTTCACATCCGTACACTGAACAATAGGTGAGTAAGACGGTTTGTCTGTACCATTTTGTTACTGTTGCCCCTGTGCTTTTGGGGGAGGGGCCTGGCCCCTCCTCAGCCTCTTCCCGTGTCCCCTCCTGATGTTTTCTTGGGTTCCTTCCTTCCTGCCCTCTCCCACCCTTGTTCCTATCTGCTCTGTGTGGTCCTATCTGTCCTCATTGCACCCCCGCCCCCTCCCTTCCGACCTGCTATTGACATCGAACAGGTCTTGGAACAGGCTGAGGAGGGAGGCTTTGTGGAGCCCTCGTTCGACCCTCGATGTATTTGATCTTCTCGAGATGGAGAAATTCTGACAGGTTTGCCAGCCAGTCTGCAACTGTGGGTGGTGCAGCTGATCGCCAGCCGAGCAGAATTCTCCGGCAGGCGATCAAGAAAGCGAAAGCCAGGGCGTGGGCCTACTTTTCCATATGAAGTTCGGGCTGGTCCGAAACCCTGAAGGCTGCCATTTTCAGGCATGGCTTCACCCTCACCCCCACAGCTTCGGGCATTGTCTCGAAGAAGGCTATCCAGAACCGGACAAGACTGGGGCAGGCCCAGAACATGTGGGTGTGGTTGGCCAGGCCTCCCTGGCACCGTTCACACTTGTCCTCCACCTCCAGGAAGAACCTGTTCATTCAGGTTCTGGTTATGTGCGCTCTGTGCACCACTTTGAACTGCATGAGGCCTCGCCTTGCGCAGGAGGAGGTGGAGTTGACCCTGCTCAGTTCTTCGCTCCAAAGTCCCCACCCCACCTCCGTCCCTAGTTCGTCCTCCAATTTCTGTCCTACTCCGTCGAGTAGTGTCCTCTTCCTTTCAAACAGTCATCCGTACATGTCCCCACAGTTCCCCTTCAACTCTAGCTGTTCCTCCAGGATTCATAGAATTTACAATGCAGAAGGAGGCCATTCCGTCCATCAAGTCTGCACCCACCCTCAAAAAGAGCACCCCACTTAAGCCCATGCCTCCACCCTATCCCTGTAACCCAGTAACCCCACCTAACCTTTTTTGTACACTACGGGCAATTTAGCATGGCCAATGCACCAAACCTGCACATCTTTGGACTGTGGGAAGAAACCGGAGCACCCGGAGGAAACACATGCACACAGTGGGAGAACGTGCAGACTTCGCACAGACAGTGACCCAAGCCGGGAATCAAACCTGATACCCTGGAGCTGTGAAGCATTTATGCTAACCACTGTGCTGTCCCATTGTGTCTCTTGGGGCCCTCAGGTACCTCGTCGTCTCCTTGCGGAGAAAGTTTTTGATCTGTAAATGTTGGAGTTCCTGACCGTTCGATAGCCCTAGGTCTTTCTGTCACCTCATCCAGGGTTGGAGTTCTGTCTCACGTGTAGAAGTTCCTAATCGATTGCATTTCCCCACCCCTGCCCCCTTCTCTGTCCTGTCTCCACTTGTTAAAAGTGCCGTCCAGCATGGCTGGTGGGAATTTGTGGTTACCGCAGATGGGGGTCATAGTGAATACTTTGGTTCAGCTGAAGTGCTGTCTCATCTGTGTGATGTTCTTTGCTTTCTGGATGATGGTGGCTGCAAACTGTACTGTCTCACAAAGAACATCAAGCTATGTTTTGAACAAAGCTAATTTATGAACACTACAACTACATAGATTTGACTAATTCACTAAGATCTAAATGTTACAAAATACACTGAGACTATGATTCTATCTACAGAGCTTCTGAAAACACGGTGACTTTCTATCCCGTCTAATCACCTACTCCCAGAATCAAGGGTATCACATTATCCATGTGGATGCTCTTGATCCCCATCTAGTGGTTGGATGCATTCACATTAAATTGTAAACCCTTCAATTGTCTTGCAATATACATGTTGTCACAATCTGGTTCCAAGTTCAAAGCTAACACCACTGGGCTGGATGTGTACTTTGCTGGATGGGAGGGGGGGGGAGTGGGAGTGCTGTCATGGCGAGGACTCAGAGGGTCGTTCCTGTGCAGGAGGACTCCTCCATTTTCACCCATTCCGTATTCGTCTCCCTTACCCATCCCCTCACTCTTTCGGCTGTGTCTGCCCAGTGGTAGTATTGCAGGTTCAGAAGGACCAAGCCACCCATGTTTCTTCTCCTCTTCAGTGAATTTTTGGAAATTCTTGGATTCTTCCCCCCCCCCCCCCCCCCCCCACCCCGGACCACACAAATGCTATAATCATTTGTCTATTCCTTGGAAAAAGGTCTTGGGGATGAAGATCGTTATGGATCTAAACAGGAAGAGGGACCTTTTTGCAGTTCATTTTGATCGTCTGCATCCTATCTGCCAGGGAAAGCGGGAGTGCATCCCATCTCTGCAGGTCCTTTTTAACTTCCACAGCCAGATGGGTCAGATACCATTTGTGGATCCGTGTCCAGTCATGGGCTATCTGGAACCCCAGGTAATGGAATTTGTTTTGGGCTGGTTTGAACAGTAGATCCTCCAGCTCTATCCCTCACCCGTTCGGGTAATACCTCGCCGTTGCCCAGGTTGAGTTTGTAGCCCAAGAAGGGCCCAAACTCTTCCAGGAGCCTTATGATTTCCTTCAAGCCGTTTCGCAGGTCCGAGATGTAGAGGAACAGATCATCCACATAGGGTGAGATTGTGTGTTCTCTGCCTCCTCTTACGTTACCTTTCCAGCCTTTTGTGTCTCGCAGCCAGGGGTTCAATAGCTAGGGCGAACAGGAAAGGGGACAGCGGGCATTCCTGCCTAGTGCCAATGTGCAACTGGAAGTATTCAGAGTTATTGGTGTTGGTCCAAACTCTCGCCCTGGGGAGCGGTGTACAGGAGTTTCACCCATGAGGTGAACCCGGTCCCCAGCCCAAATCCGCTCCAGTACCTCTATGAGGTACTTCCATTCGGCCCTGTCAAAGCTCTTTTCTGCGTCCAGGGAGATGACCACCTCTGGTGTTCTCTCCCCGGTGGGGTTACATTCAGTAGCCGTCTGATGTTCTCAGTTAGCTGTCTACCCTCAACAAAGCCTGCATGGTCCTCTGCAACCACTTCTGGTACACAGTTCTCCAGTCTCTTTGCCATGACCGTTGCGAGTATTTTCGCATCTACGTTAAGCAGCACATTCCGTTGGGTCCTTTTTTTGGGTATCAGCGATATGGTGGCCTGTGTTAGTGAAGGGGACAGAGGGCCCCTCGCTAGCGAACCTCCATAGGTGTGGGCCAGAGCCAGTGCAAATCTTTTCTAGAAGTCTGCCAGGAACCCATCGGATCCTGGCACCTTCCCCACCTGCATGGAGTCAGAGCTCTCCATGACCACTCCCAGACCTATTGGTGCATCCAGTTCCCTACACCTATTGTCCCCCACGTTAGCATGTCCAGTCCATTGAGGAACGGTTTCATCCCCGAGTCCCCCTCGGGGGGCTCAGATGTGTACAGTCTCCGGTAGGCGGCCTCAAATCCTTCGTTGGCCATTTTTGGTTTGGCTCCCAGTCTGCCTCTGCTGTCACTTACGTGGGCTATTTCCTTCGTGGCTGAGTGCTTTCTCAGCTGGTGGTCCAACAGACGGCTAGCCTTCTCTCCATGTTCATAAAAGTTCCCCCATGTCAGGCCGAGTTGGTGCACCACCATCCTGGTGGCTAGCAGGTTAAAGTCCATTTGCAGCTTGTTCCTCTCCACCAAATGCTCTACGGTCAGGCCTCAGAGTCATTTGTGTCCACCTCCAGGATAGAGTCGATCAGTTGCTGTCTAGCTGCCCTCTCTTCCCTGTCTCTACGAGCTTTGTAGGCTATAATCTCTACTCTAATCACCGCCTTCAGTGCCTCCCAGAACATGGAAGGTGAAACTTCCCCATTCTGGTTGTTAGTGATGTACTCGCCTATGGCCTGTGATATTTCCTGGCAGAAGACCTTGTCAGCCAAAAGGTCTGTGTCCAACGTCCAAGCGGGACGTTGGACACAGCCTGTCTCCAACCTCACATCCATGTAATGTGGAGTGTGTTTGGAGATGATTAACGCGGAGTGCTCTGCTCTTACTATTTCTGGAAGCACTGATTTCCCCACTGCAAAGAAGTTGAAACAGGTGTATACCTTGCGCACCCTTGCAAAGAACAAGAAATACTTCTAACCAGGGTGTAGGAACCTCCATGGGTCCACTGCCCCCATCTGTTCCATGAATGCATCCAGTTCCCTAGCCATGTCTGTCTTTTTCCCCGTTCTGTGGTTCGATTGGTCCATCAATGTACACAGTTAAACACCCCTCCCATGATCAGTTTGTGTGTGTCGATGTCGGGGATTTCGGCCATGGTCATCTTTATGAAATCCGTGTCGTCCCAGTTGGATGCGTACATGGTTACCAGGACGACCGATGCCCGTTCGAGGACACTGCTGGCCACATTGTACTGTGCCCCTCAGCCCGTGACTGTCCTTGTTGGCATAAACACTGTCCTCTTATGAATCAGTTTAGCTACCACCCTAACCCTCGTCCTTCTCTGTCAGGTATGTCTCTTGAAGGAAGACTATGTCGGCTTTCAAATTTCTCAAATGGATGAAGAATCTGTGTGGTGATATGCATGAGCACGTCATTGTATACAGTTATCTGTCAATGTATGCAGTTAGCGACATAACCCCCGACCAGCAGGTGGCGATGGAGATCCAACATGTGACTCGAGAGATCTGGTAGTTGGTATTAATTCGAACTGGAGGACTTTCACACTAGAAATAGCTCCAGGATAATTCACTGAATTCAATTATTAGTTACCATTTGTATTATAGTTCGTTAGTTATCTTTCTATGTGTTCATCTTGTTAATAAATTATCTTACTAGTCGAAGAACTAGATGTTCTGTGTGCATCTTTCACACGGCCATAATACAGAAGATAACACTCTGGATCTTTTCAGTGGGCCGTTAAGTCCCCTAACGTTCCAGGTGATGATCCTGGACCCCCCCCCCCCCCCCCCCACCCGCCCCCGTCCTGCGGTATCAGCCATACCTACCTGGTGGATGCGCCGTTGCACTCTGGGGTTTTCCTTGTTAAGTGGCCACCCAAAAATGGCCACGGTCACCATACTCACCGTATGGGCCCCTGCATTCCGGGGTTTACCTATGTCCAAGGGCACCCAATATGTCTACCAACTGTGTGCATGCCACATGGGTGCACCCCTGCACTTGGTTAGGGACCCTCCAAAGTTGTTGCTTGCGGCGCCATCTTGTTCCCTCAACCTGCACCTTACCTGCTGAAGTAAATCTGAGACCCATCTCTTTCTTCTCCCTTCCCCTTGTGTTCCCTCTCCCTCCGCCCACTCTGTACCCCCTGTTACACCTTCCCCAGCCCCATGTGTCCCCTGCCTATCTCCCCTCTTACATTCCACATCCGTGTCCCGCTGGTCCCCGCTTCCTGCCAGGTACTCCCTCCTAGCTGGGATGTGCTCCGTGGCCCTCCTTGCTATCATACTTCCTGCGCTAGCTTTCCCCGCTCCTGTGGTAGCCCCCCTCCCGGGACTGATCTTACCCCTGTCCCATGCCCGCTAAATATCTGTTCCCTCTGTCTCTGCCTCACCCACTCCTGCATTCCGCTGCCCTCACCTTCCCTGTGGTCTGATCTTTCTGATCAAAGGGAGGCAGTACAGTCCCGCACATAGTGGACGGGATTCTACATTCGTCAACTGGGCCAGATCAAATAGCACTGATACCGGGGATCTCGAGAGGCAAAACCAAATAGCACATCTGTGGAGGACAGGGTGGGGTGGGTGTATCCCATTTTGTTTAAAATGAAAAGTACAGTCCATCCGAAAGGCATAAATCTCAGGAACCGCCTAGGCATAAGAGGTATAATCGCAATGAATTGAGGAAATTAAAGGGAATACATGAGGGAAATCAGGTTTAAATAGGAGGTTCCTTACAATTTGTTACGGTACAATGCAAGCGGAGAAGTACTTGGAACTAAAGAGAATATGACCATCTGAATGAAGTAATGGTAAAAGGACAATAAGCAGCGGGTCAGGATGAAAGATGTGGTGAGTGGTATCCCATAAGTTTCTCTTTTGGGACTGCTGCTATTTACTTTGGCATTGAAATTCCATGGGGGTTTCTCCCAGCTTCTCAATATAGCTTCAGCAAAATGGCAGAAGAAACCACAAGCAAAACTAGAAACCACATGGCTAATAAGAGTTACCGCAGGAAAACATCTGTGGCATTCCAGTCCTATATGCACATAAATGATGTGGAAATAGAGGGCGCGATTCTCCCAAAACGGGAGAAATCGTAAGGCTGGCGTCAAACCCGGGCGGGTTTGACGCCAGCGCCCCCCTTCCCGACCGGGAACCGATTCTGGTCCCCGGTCGGGGCTAGCAGCCCGACGCCGTAAGCTCCGGCATCACGGGCTTAACGAATTTCGTGAAGCCCGCTTGCCCGAGTTAGCGCCGGCTGACGCGTCATATGACGTCAGCCGCGCATGCGCGGATTGGAAGACTCCAACCCGCGCATGCGCGGATGACGTCACCGCGCATTTGCGCGAAACCCGCGCATGCGCGGGCCGGGATGCCCCTCAGCCGCCCCGCGAATGGATACTGCGGGGCGGCGGAAGGAGAAATAGTGCGCGGGCATCGGGCCCGCTGCCCGCGATCGGTGGGCACCGATCGCGGGCCCATGGCACCCTTGGCACGGCCGTGGTACTGCCGTGCCAATCGGTGCCATGGTTATAAAATGCGAGTTTTTACGGCCGTTTTTACGAACGGCCAGACCAGGTCTGTTTGTCGTTCGTAAAAACAGCGTAAAGGGCTGGGACTTCGGCCCATCTATCAGCTGAGAATCGCTGCCAGCCGTAAAAAAACGGCGGCAGCGATTCGTGTCAGGAGTTGGGCGGGAGGGGGGAGAATAGCGGGAGGGCGGGAAAAATGTTGGGAAGGCCCTCCCGCTATTCTCTGACCCGTCGTGGGGGGCGGAGAATCGCGCCCAGAATTTTTGGGAGCAGTATTGATATTTGCCAATGATGCCAAATTGCAGAAATGTCAAATTGTAATGAGAACTGTGAAGGACTACAGGAAGTGGTAAATGCGGCAGGTCCACAGGACAATAAAGGTGGCAACATGAGTAGTTCAGGCCATGAATAAATTACAAATATTCTTTGCTCCCTAGATCCATAGAAGGCAGGGATCCCACGGACTATGTGGCCCAGTTGCCGGGAAACCTGGTGGGAAGGGACATCGCCCCCCCAACCCGCCAGGAATAGAGAGAGCCCATTGGTCGCTCCAGCCAAAGCCCAAGGCCGGAGAGCAGCTGAGGGAAATAATCGCCAAAATGCACCGGGGCCAGGACTGGGAAAGAATCCTGTGCTGGGATCCCAGCCCTGGGAAAGGCACCAGATCAGGATATAGCAGGACATTGGGGCAGACCTGGCCAAGCGCTGGGCGGAGTCCAACAGGGCAAAGGTGGCGATGTACAAAAGCAAAGTGACATTTGGAAGTTGTACCCGGCTAAACTCTGGGTCACATTCCAGGGCAGGCAGCTAATGTTTACGACCCTTCCGGACACAGACAGATTTGTCCAGGAAAACAGGCTGGGAAAACAGCAGCAAAGACAGCGGTGAGAAACTCACCCAAAGGGACTGTGTCAACCTGAGAGACACTGCGCGGAGCTGCACTGCCTCGCTCTGAATACCGGAACCAAAGCGTAGGAAGGGAATGATGAGGGCAGCGGAGCACGGGAGAGAGTGAGGAGGATGGCAGGAGGGGAAACCATACAGCGAGCGAAGGATAGACACATAGCCAAACCCAGGAAGGGGGCCACCACAGTAGCGGGAAAGCTTGCACCAGAAGGTACGAGCAAGGTGTGCCATGGCACGTCTCCCACAGATCCTGGCAACGGGGTAGGTATATAAAACCAATGGGGGGACAGCTAGGGGAGTAAACGGAGCAAGGGGAGTAAGGAGGGGATACAGTAACAGGAACGGTAGTGTGGGACAGACCTACCATTCTTACTACTGGATGAGGGCTAGCGGGGGAGCCATACTGTTAAATAAGGGGACAATGCTTGCTGCGGTGAGGACAGTTATGGACACAGGGGGAAGGTACTTCATGGTCAGGGGTGTCCTGGACGGGTCACCAGTGGTCTTGGTCAACATGTACACACCCAACTGGGACGACAAAAGGTTATAAATTAGACCATGGCGGAAATCCCCAACTTCAACACACACCGACTTATCATGGGGGGGGAATTTCAACTGTACAGGGCCCACCCACCACAAAACAGGGAGGACCTCTAATATGGCAAAGGAACTTGGCATATTCATGGAGCAGATGGAGGATGGGGGCAGTGGACCCATGGAAGTTCACCCACCCAGGGGAGAAGGAATTCTCCTTCTTCTCCCAAGTGCATAACGTATACACCCGGATCGACTTCTTTGTAGTGGGGAAATCAGTGCTTCCAGGGATAGTAAGAGCGGAATACTCAGTGATTGTAATCTCCGACCATGCTCCACACTATATAGATGTGAGGTTGGGGAGAGGAGCCATGCCCAAGATGGAGGTTGGATAAGGTCCCCCTGGTCAACAAGGCCTTCTGTGGGAAAATATCACAGGCTATAGACAAGTATATTGCTAACAGCTGAAATGGGGAGGCCTATGATCAGGGGTGAAATTATTGCCTACAAAGCACAAAGAGACAGGGAAGAGAGGGTGTCTGGGCAACGGAAGGTAAACCGGCAATACTCCGAGGCTTAGCACTGCTGTCTCATGGCATTGAGGACCTGGGTTTGATCCCAGCCCTGGGTCACTGAGTGGAGTTTGCACATTCTCCCTGTGCTTGCGTGGGTCTCATCCCCACAACCCAAAGATGTGGGGCATCACGGCAGCACGGTAGCATTGTGGATAGCGCAATTGCTTCACAGGTCCAGGATCCCAGGTTCGATTCCGGCTTGGGTCACTGAATGTGTGGAGTCTGCACGTCCTCCCCGTGTGCGCGTGGGTTTTCTCCGGGTGCTCCGGTTTCCTCCCACAGTCCAAAGATGTGCAGGTTAGGTGGATTGGCCATGATAAATTGCCCTTAGTGTCCAAAATTGCCCTTAGTGTTGGGTGGGGTTACTGGGTTATGGGGATGGGGTGGAGGTGTGGGCCTTGGGTAGGATGCTCTTTCCAAGAGCCGGGGCAGATTCGGTGGGCCGAATGGCCTCCTTCTGCACTGTAAATTCTATGATTGTCTACGTTAAATTGCCCCTTAATTGGGAAAAAAATGAATTGGGTACTCTAAATTTCTTTTTAAAAATATAATAGAATTCGACCTGCTCTCCATGAGGAAAGTAGTGTACCAACTCTACCAGGCATGGGGACGGTGTGCGGACACGGAGACAAGGCCAGCCACCTGCTGGCTCACCAGCTGAGAAAGCAGGCAGCCACGAGGGAAATAGCACAGATTAGAGATGGGAGGGGCAAACAAGTAGCGGAGCCGGAAAAGGTCAATGGCGCATGCCAACTGGGCTGTACACCTCAGAGCCCCCCGAGGGGGACTTAGGGATTAAGCAGTTCTTCGATGGACTGGACATGCCAGTTGTGGGGGAAGATAGGAAATGGATGCTGAAAGCACCATTAGAACTGGGAGGAGAAATGGAGAGTATCAACTCCATGCCAGTGGGGAAGGCACTGGGACCAGATGGATTCCTAGTGGACTTCTACAAAAAATTCATGACAGAACTGCCTCCGCACTAGTGGGAGATGTTCATGGATTTGCTGGGGAGGGCACCCTTCCACTTACGCTAGCCCAACGGCAGGTAAGTGGGCCTAGGTAGAGTGCTCTTTCGAATGGTCGGTGCAGACCCGATGGGCTGAATGGCCTCCTTCTGCACTGTGAGAAGAGCTGAGGGAGGGAAAAAGAGCTTATAGTGCTCTGCTTTATAGTGCTCTGGATCATCCATCCCCGATATGGACTATTAGTAATAGATAATAACATAAATATTTCCTAACAATCAGCATAATTCTGAATCCTGTCCGTTCCTTTCAGCTCGAAAATACAAAGACTAAAACTCAACGATCTTATTCCATTATCCACCTGGTTAAAACCAAAATATCCGAATCATCACTGGCATAAACCTTCTGGTTTGGTAAGTACTTCATGTAACAGCACTGCACAGAAGGAGGCCATTTAGCTCAGCAACTACCTGCGAGGAATTTTGGGTTATTTCCCTGATCTTTCTCTGCACTCCTGCGATGCGTTTGGCTCCAAGCATGTATCCAAGTTCCTTTTGAAGGTTATCAAGGAGAACATCCTAAATCCTAATCAGTTACAATCTGTGCCTCCTGGTTACTCAGACTTCAGCCACTGAAAAAGGTTCTTCTGTGGGAATCGGCGGGGCTGGAAACTCCGGCGCGAAGGAGTGGCGTGAACCACTCCGGCATTGGGCCGCCCCAAAGGTGCGGAATCCTCCACATCTTCAGGGGCTAGGCTGGTGCCGGAGTGATTTGCGCCGCGCCGGCAGGCGCGGAAGGGGCTTGGTACCACGCCAACTGGCGCCGAAGCGCCTCCGCCGGCCGGCGCGGGTTGGCGCATGCATGAGAGCGCCAGCGTGTGCTGGCGTCATCCCAACATATGCACGGGGGGGGTTCATTTCTGCATCAGTCATCGCGGAGGACCACAGCAGCCGACAAGGAGGAATAGAGTGCCCCGGGCTCTGATCGTGGGCCAGGCCACCATGGGGGCACCTCCTGGGGCCAGATCCCCCCCCCCCCCCCCGAGGACCCTGGAGGCCACGCGAAGTACCTGTTGTAATTCACACCGGCGGAGCCAGCCTAAAACGGGCGGCCACTCGGCCCATGGCGGGCCGGAGAATCGCCGGGGGGGGGGGGGGGGGGGGGGGGGGGAGCCGACCGACCGCCGGGGCACGATTCCTGCCCCTGCCAAATCCCCGGTGCCCGAGAATCTGACCCGACCCCCCCCCCCCCCCCCGTGCGGGGGTCGGAGAATCCCTCCCAATATGTCAAAACCCATCATGATTGAAAAAGCCTCTCACAAATAGCTTCTTAGCCTTTTCTGCTTGAAAGAGAAAAAACCCACAATAACCAGTTAACTCAAGGAACAATGATCCCTCATCCTAGGAAATATTCCAGTAAATGCTACCAATCATCTAACCCTATCAAGTGGCACTTACTTAGCAATAACATGCTCAATGAAGATCAGCCAAGCACACAGCATCTGACTTCATTACAGCCTTTGTCTAAACATGGACAAAGGGCCTGAACTCCAGAGATGAGGTGAGAGTGACTGCACTTGACTTAAGGCACTATTTGATTGTCACATCAAGGAGCTGGAGCTAAACTGGAGTAAATGGTAATCAGAGAGAAAATTTTCTATTGATTGGAGTCATACCTGGCACACAGGAAGATAGTTGGGATTGTTGGATGTCAATTATCTCAGTCCCAGGACATTACTGCAGGAGTTTCTCGGGGTAGTGTCCTCGGCCCAACCATCTTCAGCTGCCTAATCAATGAACGTCCTTCCATCATAAGGTCAGAAGTGGGAATGTTGCTGATGACAACACAATATTCACTACCATTCGTGACTTCTTAGATACTGAAGCAGTCTGTGTCCATAACCAGCAAAACTAGGACAACATTTTAGACTTGGCTGATAAGTGACAAGTAATATTCATGTCACCCAAATGCCAGTCAATGACCATCTTCAACAAGAAGAGTGCAACCATCTATCCTTGACATTCAATCGCATCACCATCGCTGAATCCCCCACTGTCAATATCCTATGGGTTAACATTGACCAGAGACTAAACTATACCAGTCATATAAATACCAGGTGGAATTCTCCCATTCTGGGGTGGGAATATGGATCGTCCCACTGCAGAGGCCAGTGGAAGAACATACCAAATCTAACGGTTCAGCTTCATTAATTATGCCACTGGATGTTTTGCGCCTTATTCCGTTACGAGGCATGTTACGTGTTGCCGTGTAGTCTGCTATCATATCCTGGTGCCTTACTGAAGAGGTGTCCAACATCACTGACTCAATATTGAACAAAAAAGGTGGACCTCTTGAAAATGAAGATTGATCTCCAGGAACATTCTGAGGCTGCATGATGGATCCTCGTGCGGGACACTGAATCTGGAAGGGCTACCTGCTCTGTGATCCAGGGGTGCTGTTGGACTCCATTCTGAACTATGGAGGCCGTCCCAGGGATTATTCAGGCGAGTCCTGACGTTTGCTGTTCTAAATGCATTCCACCGCAATGTTGTTTTCCCACTGGCGCCGTGCAGAATTGGGCATGGGTGGTTGTGCTTTCATCTGCATCCCATTAGCAGGGTGCAAATGCATGCTTCATGAAGGCAGCTAGCTACTTAAGTCATCAGCTGCCTCTACTGAATTCTGAATTTGGCATCCCTGTATTATGAAACCTGCAGCAGTTAGAGTGGGCTTGGTCAGAGAAGTCAGAACTCTGTCCGTTTGTTTGGATAGCCAGAGTATCCCTTTGGAGAGGATTTTTTTTCTTTTAATTTAAAGTACCCAATTCTCCTTTTCCATTCAAGGGGCAATTTTAGCATAGCCAATCCACCTACCCTGCACATCTTTGGGTTGTGGGGGTGAGACCCACGCAAACACAGGGAGAATGTGCAAACTCCACACGGAAAGTAACCCAGAGCCAGGATCGAACCTTGGACCTCGGCGCCGTGAGACTGCAGTGCTACCACTGTGCCACTGTGCTGCCCTATGGCGCAGTTTCATAATGCCAAATTCGGAATTGAGTGGAATCAGCTGATGTTTTAAATGGCCAACTGCCTCTGTGAAGAACGCATCCAGTAAATCATCCTGCAACCCCCTCCCCCATCCCCCCCCCATTCCCCAATTCCTGTCCCTGCTAAAAGATTTGATAAGCAAGTCTGAGGATTTTTCTTAGCATCAAGTTGAAGATGAAATTCTACACAGATAGGCATTGAAAGGTTTTACTGGGAAGAATGAGTGATTTCAGGTTAGCCTGTCCCACAATTTTCAAACATTTGTGCACACACACCGCCAGCTCTTCCCCTTCTTGCTCCTCCTTGAACAGCTGAAACAAGGAGAAGGGGGGAGGGCACAGCAATAGGTGAGCCAGTTAGACAGGCCCTTAGAAAGGGGAGGGGCAGATGGTGGCACTGGTACACTGTGATCTTTGCCATCGAGGGCCCTTTCATGGGACACCTGAGCGAGAAATCTGAATTGACCACTTTAGCGAGGATCGTCCACTGCCTTCCGTAATGTCAGCTTAAGAAAAGTTTAAAAAGTGATTTCTCTGTCGCCTTGAGGGTAGGAAAGAAGGAATTTGTTTTCTCAGTCTCCCGGAACTGGATAGTTCATTAGTAGGCAACATGCTGTGTTACTCCTTGAGCAAATGGAAGGATAAAAATTGGAATGGAATCAATCCTACAGATATTGCATAAAGCATTTGTTTTTCCCAAATAACTTTCAGTAGAGATGCTACTGTTTCTCATTGGAGAAAGAGGTGAATTAGAAGGTTAGTTTCTTGCAGAGAATGTCCCAGTTCCGCATCTAATATCTCACATTCATACAGAGTGTGGAGGACACCTGTTGTCTGCCCCCTTGGTGGAAAATGATAGGGAGCACAAATGAAAGAGAAGGAAAATGGCAGAAAAACCAAAATGGAAAAAGAGCTTTGGGAAGAAAGATTAAAAACTTGTTTTCCAAGAAGATTTAACATTTTTATTCTAGGATTGTTTCATCAGGTGTGTACTATGGCTTGTCTTTGAACACACCCAATCTTCATGGTGACGACTATCTGAACTGCTTCTTCTCTGCTATGATCGAAGTTCCCGCCTACATCGCAACTTGGATTTTTCTCCAGAGGTTTCCCCGAAAGTTCAGCCTTTCAGGTTCATTTTTCCTTGCTGGAATTGTCCTTTGCTTCATTCAACTCGTACCTTTAGGTAAGTTTTTACAGTGCAGTTAAGGTGGTGAGGTGATCATAGCTCGTCTTTTGTTGAACATTTTAAAGCAGTATTTTATAATAAATTGAGATATAGGCCATCCTTTTACTATGGAGAATGAAGCCCACTGTCGGGACTAAAAGCAGAAGGCAAACACTGCAGCCTCATCAGAGGAGCAGCTAGCGGTGGCCATTGTTGGGACTGTAATGTCTAGGAGATCGTGCCCCAATGAAAGGAGCACACTAAAAGTGGGGTCGGAGATGCCAGGGCCAGACAAGCCGGCAGACCCGGGTATTGGGGTGGTGGGGCTGGTTGTTGGGCACAGGCAGCTTTGGGCACAGGTAGGGTGGGATCTGCCCCAGCCCCTCCAAGATCACTGAGAGACCACCAGATTCACTAGACAGTCTCCCCAGAAGGCAGTGGCCACCACTCAATTGTACAATATGCCCTTGGAGATAGATAGTTCCCCTTACACAGTCACTTAAGAGGCTCAATTCATCGCCTGGTGGACAGCATACCTGTCACCTTTACCAGCGCTGGGAAAATTGGATGATGGAGAGACGATATCAGGCACGCCACCAATGCCTTCCCCAGACAATTTAGTCAGCCTTGCCACATCTCATCCGATCACCCGTGTCTGGTAAAATTCCAGCCTGATATTTGGTGTAATCCTAAAGCAATTTTAGCATTCTGGCACTCTTCCACAAACCAAGAAGACCCATCACATTTTCATTGATTTTCACTGTGTTGCAAGAAAGAGGTTCTGAGAGGAGAACAGTGAGGGAGGGAAAATTGGAGGGTAATTAATCCAGGCCAGTTCTGTACATGCCATTACCTTACTCAAGGTCACATTGGCAGAAGAGCTAAATTGCAAACACCATTCTATCCCTCGTTAGAGCCAATGATACAAAATTGTGTATTTTATCAAAGAATCACAATATGGAACAGCTAAAATGTATCTGAGTTTTTTGCAATCTGGAAACAAAGCTCAGAATGTCACATACATTTTGTTGATCACTGTGTCCCGTATGCTCCTATTGCTGAATGTGTATGAGTCCCATCAAGCATGTTCGCCCTCCTCGCTGTTTACTCACATACCAGTAGGTAGATGTGACACCTGTTATTATGATGTGGAGATGCCGGCGTTGGACTGGGGTGAGCTGACTTCTTACTGACCTGTTATTATGGGAGAATTAAGCTTACAATTCAATGTGCTCTGCTTTCATTGAACTTCAGGGTGCCAATGTGTTGGGACTAACACTTCAATAAAATGCATAACTCAGCAGGTTAAATGCTGTAGTGACAACCCTCACCTAACATAAACCCACACCTAGCCACTAAGACCACTAAGATCACCAGCATTCTTTCCAGGCCCCCATAATATGCTGATATTTTAAGTGGATCTTGACACTAAAGCTCTTCCTCTTTCCTTCCACACCATCATTATTTCTCCCTTCCTCAGAAATGCCCACAATCAAACTTCCATCCAGTTCTTAGCTTCTCTTTCCGTCCCTACATCTGTGATTCTGTTGTGGTCTCCCCAATCTAAGTCAGTGTCTCCTGCAATTCCCTCAAAACCGTCTTTACCAAAGCCGACAACAATAATCCATCAGATCCAAGGAATGACAAATTGAATTGCACTGTTGTGTCATGGCACAACTGCAAATTTTTTTTTTAAATTCTTCTTTGTTTATTACTGACGACAAGTACCAACAACGCAGCATCATGACCCTAGCAGCAAAATAACACTGTTTTGTGCTATGGGACAAATTGACCACGTACTGAGATTATCATTGTTTCAGGGGCTAGGCTGGTCATGGCCATCTTCTGCTGTGGAAGGATTGTTGGAACCTTCTGGCATTTCCCTATATAATCATTTTTGTCACTGCTTTCTGACAACTCTGTAATCTCCATTTATTTCTCAGCTTTCCCATTCTTCTACGTCTCATCCTTTCCGAACTCTTTGTAATTAGTCATAGCCATAGAGTCCTAAGGCACGGGAAAGGTCCTTCGGCCCATCAAGTCTGTGCCAGTCAAAAACAACCACCTATCTACACTAATCACATTTCCCAGCACTTGGCCCATGGCCTGTATGCCTTGAGATTGCAAGTGCACATCTAAATACTTCTTTAAATATTATGAGGATGTCACCCTCCACTCCACTTTCAGGTAGCGAGCTCCACACTCCCTCCACCCTCTGGGTGAAAATGTTTTTCCTCACATCCCCTCTAAACCTCCTGCCCCTTACCTTCAATCTATACCCACTGGTCATTGATCCCTCCACTAAGGGGAAACTCTGTTCCCTTCTCCAGCTCTAGAACCACCACAAACTCTTCAAACACCTTGCCACAACCTCCCTTGCAACTCTCATCTCTTCAGCTTACTAATAGCGGCTATGCATTGAGCCACCAAGTCCTCAGGTTCTGGAATTCCCGCAATTAACATCCTCTGCTGAGACATCTCTAATATATTGATTTGTCACTCTCCCTCATCTCTTCCTCAGTACGGTGTCAATTATTTTTGATTTATCTCTGTGAAGCAGCTTGAGATTTTTTCTCCTTTTCACAGAGCAATAAGTTGTAATTATAGCTATCATCGGCATCGTCACAGAATGGGAAGGCACTTCATCTTCTCCAGCCCATTAATTATAATACTAACATAAAAGGAGCTGCTTTTGAATATGTGCTTTTAGTGCATAGTCCTGTTGATAAGGAACACATAACATGAAATTCTGGATGTATACTTGGCCATCCATTAATTTTAATTGATGAAGCCTTGCAGCCATGAATTTCCAGTATGGAATCCTAGTTGGTGAGCATCATGTCAGAATCACATATTTGGAAAATGATCCCATGTGCCAAGCGCATGACAGATTATGCAGACATATGCTTGTAAACAAGTTCACCTTTCCCCAAGTTTATGGTTATGTATGTTTTTCTAGATATTTCAGCACTTGTCACAACTCTGGTGATGATTGGAAAGTTTGGGGCCACATGTGCCTATTCTATAGTTTATGTTTACACTACTGAGCTATATCCAACTGCAGTAAGACACATGGGTGTTGGAGTGAATTCGATGGCCTCCAGGCTGGCTGGCATCGCCTCGCCTTACGTTTTTTACCTTGGTAAGCTAACAGTTGAACTTCCGCACAACTACAATGTAAGAAATTTTCTTCCATTCCCCACTGCTCAAACAATAATTCACAGCAGCATCTCCAGCAAGGATTTCAAAAGATGCAGATATGCTTGTCCTCCACCCATTCATTGCTGCTGCCTCCTGTTGTGTGATCTTGTCCTGCAAGACATAGGGAAGAATATTAGTATATGGGCAACAAGATGTTTGGGTGATGTGCCTGTCATAAGAACATAAGAACATAAGAACTAGAAGCAGGAGTCATATTTGATTGTACATAGCTGTAAGTATGTCTCGTTGCGTGGGTTTGGGAGAGGGAGCAACGAGGGTTTGAGCGACAGAGCAGGGACAGTATTAAGTGAGTAGCTGATGAGTATTATCTCTGTTTTTAAGTAAGGTTTATTACGACTGGTGAGATGTGTAATGTATCAGGAGGATTTATTAGTATTCCTAAGATTTATTAATAGGAAGGGCTATTGGGTTACAGGGATAGGGTGGAAGGGAGGGCTTAAGTGGGTCGGTGCCGACTCGATGGGCCAAATGGCCTCCTTCTGCACTATATGTTCTATGTTCTAAATCGGCTTACATTAACACTGCAATTAAGTTACAGTGAAAAGTCCCTAGTCGCCACATTCCGGTGCCTGTTCGGGTACACAGAGGGAGAATTCAGAATTCTCAGCTGAGAATTGGTGGGGTTTATCAGCAGGAACAAGGTTAACCTTTAACAGTAACTTCTTTGCAGTGTTAATGTAAGCCTACTTGTGATGCTAATAAAGATTATTATTAAAAAAGAGATGGCAGAGCTACTCTGACAGTAATAGAAGGATCTGGTAACTAAAGGTTAACATGGCTCTGAGTACACTGCTGCCCACACATTAATGTAAGAAGGCACATGATCAGAAGCTAAGGCCAGTCTGGAGATGGGTCACAACATGTTAGGACCTTGCATATGGTCGTTTCTATACCTGTACCCTTAACTGTGTGGTGTTCTTTGTGATTCTGTTATCAGGATGGATTTTGTAGTGTCTACAAAGACAACAGAAGCTAACTTCATTAACAAAGCTAACTTTTATTTACACTACTTATTAAAGCTCGACCACTTACTCCCGTAGTAAACAATAATCTAACAATCTACAATCTACACTGTACTAACACTAGCCTCTACACTCTATCTATAACTGTATTCTACACTCTCCCACTGCTCCTCTCCTGCCTTCTCCCAGAAGCCAGTGAGTCAGTGCTTGATATAGTTCTGCATCTAGTTCCATCTAGTGGATAATTATGATATGAAATTAACCCTTTGTATTCTGAACATTTCACATAATGTCACATCCTCCTTTCCTTGAGAAAAATGTTTGAAATACTTTCTAACATTTTTTTACATACATTGCGAAAATGCATTCATACAGTTCATGCATATTATTATATTACATATCATAATTGTAATTACAGAGTTGCAGTCCTCAGTGTTTTACATTTCAGTCGATTAGGTGGTTTTCTTGTCCTTTTTGGCCTTCTCAATGCACTTGCAGTGTCATTGGAATTGTCTGTTGTCAGTTCCTTATGTCTATTCGATAACCGCGCTGTTGGTGAGTCAATGTTACAAAACATGTCTGGGTTTGTTATAGTTGGCTCTGGGAACTGCAGCAAATTCTTTACTTTTAACAATGCTCGTCGATGTCTACAAAACATCGGTCCAGCCGCAGTTTGTGCCATATGCGATTGTGGTGCAACCTCATTTAACACCTTTGCAATGTTTGACCAACCACCATCTGGATTTTGTATCTGACGACATCTCCTTCTTTCAGTGGCAGTAATTGTTTTGCATGCCTATCATAGTCTGTCTTTTTCTTGCATCTTGCATTGCTGTTGCTTCATTTCTTCATGTAGTAACTGCTCATCCATGTTTGGAATTGTTATGACAGGCAATGTCATACGAATCTTCCTTCCCATGAGCATCTGGGCAGGCAACAATCCTGACAACAAAGGAGTAGCTCTGTAACTTAACAGCGCTAGCGAAAATCCTTTTTATCATCAAATGCCTTTTTGAACAGTTGTTTTACTATTCTGACTCCTTTCTCGGCTTTCCAATTGGATTGGGGATATAACAGACTTGAGGTGACCTGTTGGAAGTTGTATTCTTCTGCAAATGACAACCACTCCCAACTACTGAAACAGGGTCCATTATCCGTCACGACTTTTAATGGAATGCCATATCGAGCAAACACAGACATTATCACTGAGTGAGCAGTCGGATCTGACAACATTATGACTTCAGGATAATTCGAACATAAGAACATAAGAACTAGGAGCAGGAGTAGGCCATCTGGCCCCTCGAGCCTGCTCCGCCATTCAATGAGATCATGGCTGATCTTTTGTGGACTCAGCTCCACTTTCCGGCCCGAACTCCATAACCCTTAATCCCTTTATTCTTCAAAAAACTATCTATCTTTATCTTAAAAACATTTAATGAAGGAGCTTCAACTACTTCACTGGGCAAGGAATTCCATAGTTTCACAACCCTTTGGGTGAAGAAGTTCCTCCTAAACTCAGTCCTAAATCTACTTCCCCTTATTTTGAGGCTATGTCCCCTAGTTCTGCTTTCACCCGCCAGTGGAAACAACCTGCCCACATCTATCCTATCTATTCCCTTCATAATTTTAAATGTTTCTATAAGATCCCCCCTCATCCTTCTAAATTCCAATGAGTACAGTCCCAGTCTACTCAACCTCTCCTCATAATCCAACCCCTTCAGCTCTGGGATTAACCTAGTGAACCTCCTCTGCACACCCTCCAGTGCCAGTATGTCCTTTCTCAAGTAAGGAGACCAAAACTGAACACAATACTCCAGGTGTGGCCTCACTAACACCTTATACAATTGCAACATAACCTCCCTAGGGGCCGCTGAAATAGGCCCCAGCGGCGATTCTCCGCAGTCAACGAGCCGAACTCCCACCGGCGTGGTTCCAACCTGGTACCACCTGGCAGGAGCTCGGACCCGCGGCCGCGCTGAACGTCCTCGTGGGGGGGGGCGGGGGCGGGGGATCTGACTCTGGGTGGGACTCCACAGGGTCCAGGCCCGTGATCGGGGGCTTCTGATCGGTGCACGTCCGCGATCTGGAGGGGGCCACCCTCCTTCCGCGTGGCCCGCTGTAAGGTCCCCGACATGTTGCTTCGCGCCGGCATGGAGACGGCAACCACGTGCATGCGCAGACCCACGCCGGCCATGCAGGGCCACCTTTCGGGCGCCGGAACAGTGCACAGCACTCCGGCACCGTGCTAGCTACCTGAACACCAGGGAATTACTGTGCCAGGAGGCCCGTTGAAGCCAGCATAGACCACTCCGGTGTTTACGCCGCTGCCAACACTTGGCCGGGATTTCAGAGAATCCCAGCCAACATGTTTGCGACAAATGTGGCATGTGCTTCCACATTGAGAACTACTTCTGATGCTTTCTCAGCATTGTAACCCTGAGCTCTTGGCAATGCATCTGCTACAACTAGTTCTTTGCCCGAGGTATAGACGAATGTGAAGTTGTATCTACATAGTTTCATCATCCGCTGAAGTCTCAGCAACATGTCATTGAGGTCTATCTGCTTTTGTTGACCAGAGGATAATGATCTGTTTCTACAATGAAGTGCAGTAGGCTATATACATAGTAATGAAACTTTCTTATACCCGTTAACAGACCTAGGCATTCTTTCCCTACCTGGATTGGATTGGATTTGTTTATTGTCACGTGTACCGAGGTACGGTGAAAAGTATTTTTCTGCGAGCAGCTCAACAGATCATTAAGTACATGGGAAGAAAAGGGAATAAAAGAAAATACATAATAGGGCAACACAAGATATGCAATGTAACTACATAAGCACTGGCATCGGATGAAGCATACAGGGTGTAGTGTTAATGAGGTCAGTCAATAAGAGGGTCATTTAGGAGTCTGGTGACAGTGGGGAAGAAGCTGTTTTTGAGTCTGTTCGTGCGTGTTCTCAGACTCCTGTAACTCCTGCCCGATGGAAGAAGTTGGAAGAGTGAGTAAGCCGGGTGGGAGGGATCTTTGATTATGCTGCCCGCTTCCCCCAGGCAGCGGGAGGTGTAGATGGTGTCAATGGATGGGAGGTAGGTTCGTGTGATGGACTGGGCGGTATACACGACCGAAGTTTCTTGCGGTCCTGGGCCGAGCAGTTGCCATACCAGGCTGTGATGCAGCCCAATAGGATGCTTTCTATGGTGCATCTGTAAAAGTTGGTAAGGGTTAATGTAGACATGCTGAATTTCCTTAGTTTCCTGAGGAAGTATAGGCGCTGTTGTGCTTTCTTGGTGATAGCTTCGACGTGATTGGACCAGGACAGATTTTTGGAGATGTGTACCCCTAGGAATTTGAAACTGCTAACCATCTCCACCTCGGCCCCATTGATGCTGACAGGGGTGTGTACAGTACTTTGCTTCCTGAAGTCAATGACCAGCTCTTTAGTTTTGCCGGCATTGGGGGAGGGATTGTTGTTGTTACACCACTCCACCAGGTTCTCCATCTCCCTCCTATATTCTGACTGTGCATATCTCTGCTCCGTCGGAGTCATAGCACGCGATGCATACACTACTAGTTTCCACAGATCATTTTCTGCTTTCAGTAACAAAACTGCACCAATGCCAATCTGACTGGCATCCGCTGATATTTTTGTTTCCTTTGTGGAATCAAAAATGGTAAGACTGGAGCTGTAGTCAGTGACGATTTCATATCTTGCCACTCAGCTGCATGCTAAGGTGTCCACAGAAATTCAAACTTCTTTTTAATCAGATTTCTTAAAGCTGCTGTTCTGCTGGACAGATGTTCTGATTTTCTGAAGTCCAAAATGTTTGTGGGGTTGGGTTGTGCTGAGAGTCATTTCACTGGAGACTGCAATGCTATCGGAGATAGGTCAGGAGAGAAGAATTCTCCCTGGCCAGGAGATGGGAGAATCGTGATGCAGGTGGAATTTGTTTTCAAAAATAATTCTCTGTGTTCGGTCTCTCCTTTTATTCCCAATCCGTTCCAGACTCAAAGGCCACTTGCTGAGAATGGCGAGCTGGAGTGCGGGCCAGTGACGCACAACAGAGTTTCTGCCTGATTAGACATTTATAAAGATTCACAGGACTGACTAGCCTGGAACTTTAAAGAGATTGGGTGAGTTTCTCCGTCCCGCCACGCCAGATTTCTGGTTCAGCACCCCGGCGGCATTCTCCGTTTCGCTGGCCGGTCAATGGGGTTTCCCATTGTGGGGCAGCCCCACGCTGTCGGGAAACCCCCGGGCTGCCAGCAAAACGGAGCGTCCCGGCGGCGGAGAATCCAGCCCATTGTGTCTCAACCTGCAGGTTCTGCTGTGTTGAAGCTAATCTTCTACAGGAATTAATTGGAGACTTCTGGTTCTGCCTTTTGTTTCTGCTGCCAGGCTCTTGTGTCTCTGAAACTTGGGTGCGTTTTCTCAACACTTTGCTTCTGGAGTGAGGTTGTTTTGAGTTCTTCATTCTTTTAGAGAAATCTGGATTCTCTCTTTTGGAGACTAAGTCCCCACGCCGGCATGAAAGCTGGTCTTTTATGCCAGGAAAACTGATTCCGAAGCTGCGCATGCAGACGGCGGAGGCCTACAGCGGCCACGCCGTGCTCCATGGCGGACTCAGCCCACGGACCTGGACCGCCGAAGTAGTCCCCCCTTCGGCCGCTCACGCACCCTGGACCGCCTGCCCACAGTGCCCCCAACCCCAAATGAAGCCCCTCTGCCTGCGGACGGACCCTCCCCCGACTGGCGGCCCTGGACTGAGTTCGCAGTCGCCACGCCGAGTTCACAAACGGTGTGAACACACATAACCCACGCCGTTGGGAACTCGGCCGGTCCGGGACAGAGCATCACTGGCTGGCCTCAGGCAATTGCAAGCTGTGCATACTCCTAGAATATGCCGTTTTTCAGGGGGCAGAGAATTCAAAAACCGGCGCCACTCCCAATTTTGGTGCCAAAACGGATTCTCTGCACCGTCGTCGGACACGATTTCGGCGTCGGGGCGTGGAGAATCTAGTTCATGGATTTTGTAAATTCTGTACTGCCACCTTGAACTATTCTGCTGTCACTACCCGTGAAGTATGCTTCCTGGACACCACAAAGCAGTCTTGTTGAAGTTACCAGGAAGTCTTTATTAATAATTCCGAACAATGGACATACTTACAGTTTGTGACAATATGTGAAATGTCCAGAATACAAATGGTTAATGGCATATCATAACTAACCACTAGATGGAGCTAGATGCAGAACTATATAAAGCACTGATTCACAGATCTCTGGGAGAGTGCTGGAGAGGAGAGCTAGAGATAGCAGTGCTAGAGAGGACAGTACAGTTATAGAGTGTAGAGACTAGTGTTAGTTGAGTTTAGATTGTAGATTACTGGTCAATTGTTTACTATAGGAGTAAATGATCGAGCTTTAATAAGTAGTGTAAATAAATGTTAGCTTTGTTACTGAACTTAGCTTTTGTTGTCTTTGTGAACACTACAACAACATCCATCCTGAGAACAAGAATCACAAAGAACACTACATGGGGTACCCAGGAGTGTATCCCTAAAAGTAAGCAGTAAGCTTAGAAAGACAGATTAGCTTCTAAGAAGAAAAGAAGGATAATGAAGCCGCTACATAGATCTCGAAGACAGCACCAAGTTACTGATCGTAAGGTAGAAGGTCTGAACAAGCCAGAACACTTCAGGATGACCGGTAAACTAAGTCGAAAGAAGTGGAAAAATTTCGAACAGCAACTTGAAGTTTTTTTAAATCTGCCTTCGCGTTAGATCCTGATCATCGCGAAATCGCGCTCCTCCTAAATTTAGCTGGACCGCTGGCTATAGAATTGTACACCTAATTCCACTTTGAGAATGAAGTTGAACAATTATGATAGTCATAAAAAAGGTGGATAGCCATTTTAAGCTTAAAAGAAATGAAAAGCTGCGTGAACGATTGCAAAGGCAACAAAATGTAATGCTAGAAGATTCCAGTAAAATGTGCCGTGCGAGGGTAATTACTAAAAATAGGTGCTCTGAAAAATTCTCTCTGGAAAGTGGCGCAAAAGTGACTTTCTAAGCTGACTGCTTATTTTTATACGTGCACATCGTGGCTTACGCCATTGAATCGGTGGCGCAGCTAGAAAAACAGCACGCTGCAGAAGGTGGCCATTTTGCACATGCGCACTTGGAAAAACAACACAAACCGGAAGTCGACCGTTTTGCGCATAATGTCATGAGCGTGATGACTTGTCGACATCCATCCTGAGAACAGGAATCACAAAGAACACCACATGCGTTATTTTGGGCGGGCTTCTTGGGTGAAGTCCAGACCTGGATTCACCCACACTTAGTCATTTTATGGGCCTCGCTGGTCTAGCCCAGCAACGAGGAGCTAAACTCACTGATGAGACAGGCTCCTCAGAAATCGGGGTGCCATTTGTAAAGGGTTGGCAAGGCTGCCTCAAACAGGCTGCACATATTGAAATGAGCCTAATGGCCGTGATCCAGATTGTGCCTGGCGTCACGGGTCCGGTTTCTCGTGCTTGCCACAAAGCCTGATTTGGGCCTCTCTCGCGATGCTCCCGGCATGTCCAGATCTGCACCAGGCGTAACGTGGGGGGAAAATCACGCCCATTGTTTTTTGAACTTCCACAATCCTTGGATTCTAGAATGGTTTCTATAGATTGGAAAAAAGCTAATGTAGCCTTGCTATTCAAGAAAGGCAGGAGAGTGAAAACAGGGAGTAATGGACCAGTTAGCGTAACATCAGTGGGAGGGAATGCTTGAATCTATTATTAAGGGCATTCTTGTAACAGGACAGTTAGGAAACCACTCTATGATTTGCCTCAATCAACACGGTTTCATTGAAGGGAAATTAGTTTTCTGAACATGTACCAGCAGAGCAGAAAATAGAGAAGGTATTAATTCGATAGGGTCCCACTCCACAGGTTTTGACTCAGGGGGCCTTGGGTGATATATTCGGAACAGTGGAGGATCAGTTGAGGGACAGAAACTTAAGACAGCTGATCATTTTCTGGACAACAGTAGATTTACACCGGGATCAATGCTTGAGCCTGAGCTATTTATAATCTGTATCAATGATTAAGATGAGGGAGCCAAGTGTAATGCACCCAGGTTTGCTGGTGAACCAGACTTAGAATAGAAAGTAAGCTGTGAAAAGGATGCATAGAAACTGCAAAAGGATATAAACCAGTTAAATGGAAAGAATGAAGCAGATAGACCAGAACATTGAGAAGTATGATGTTATTCACTTTGGTATGAAGAATGGAAAAGCAGAATATTTTTTCAAAGATAAGAAGCCCATAAACATCGCAGAAAGATTTGAAGATCCTTGAACAGAAATCAAAAAGTTAATATGTAGACACAACAAGCAATTAGGCAGACAAATGATATGTCAGCCTTTATTGCAGAGGAGTGGGAGTATAAGATTAAGAAAGTCTTTCTGTAATGATATAGGCCTGTAATGAAACTGTACCTTGAATACTGTGTGCTGTTTTAATCTCTTTCCTAAAGAATTACATCAGAACGTCAGAGTGGGATGCACTGTAAATATACTCGACTGATGCCTGGGATGAGTGGGCTGTCCTATGAGGAAAATTTGAGTAGAATGGGCATAAATTCTCTGGAATTTAGAAAAATTAGAGGTGATCTAATTAAATGTAAACAATCTTTCGAAGCAAGATGAACCTTAAAAGGTTGCTGAAGAGTTTAGAATAAGTGGTCACAGAATCAAGATAAGGAGCCGACCATTTAGAACCAAGATGAGTGGAATTTTTTTCACTTCGAAAGTTGTGAATCCTTGGAATTTTCTAACCCAGAGAGCTGTGAATCATTACATTGAATTGGGGATGGGATCCTCTCAGACTGGGTCAGAGAATCGGTGATCGTGCCGATTTTTTACACGATGCCGGTCTGACGGCGTTCCGCCATTCTCCCACCCGGTGCGAACAGCATCATCGTGAACGGTGCCGCGCCGCCTGGAGAATCAGCCGAAGGGGCAAGTCCCGCGATTCTCTGGGATCCTGTGGATTCTGCGGCCCAGATGCGCCGAAATCCAGACGGCGTGACCCCAGGTCACGCAGGTGCCGTTCACACCTGCAAATAAAAATCGTCAGCCAATCATGTTGGACACGGACGGGGCTGCGGGCGGCGGGCCAGGGGGGCCTAGTTCGGAGGGGGGATGGGGAGATGGGTAGGGGTCCTACATGTTTGGGAGGGGGGGTCAGGCTTCTATGTTGGCGGGATGCGTCCTCCATGTTCGGGGGGATTGGGTCAGGGTCTTCCATGTTCGGGAGGGAGGGGGTCTGGGCCTCTATGTTGGCGGAGCGGGTCCTCCATGTTAGGGAGGGGGGGACGACATGCCAGCCACCATGCCAATGCAGGGCATTGCCAGAGCCACTGCCGCCAGTACGGTGGCCAGGTTGATGGGCGCCAGCCCCGGGCGCTGCCTGCCCGCATGGCCCCGGGCCTTGCCAATGGGTGCGGGACCCCCCCAGGGGTAGATCTCCCAGCAGCCGCCATCCATCAGCGGGAAGGGGCGGGTCCAAAACCATGGCATCCCCTAATGAGGGCATAGCCATCCAACGATGGCGCCAGCAGGAGGGACAGGCAGTACTGGGCGGAGCACGGAGGGTGCAGCCAGGGGTCTGGGTGCATTTGTGTCTGGGATGCAATCCACAAACCGGGGCAGACATGTAGCCCGTGGCACATGGCTGTAGAAGGCGCCATCCCTAAACATGTTGTATACCCTCACCCCCTGCAGATCATAATGTTTGGGTGATGTTGACCGCCATGGAGGGAGCCGCTGCCCTGCATGTGGCCCTGTGGCAGCGGCGGCTGCAGCAGAGGGACAGGCTGCACAGGGCCAGTGTCACCCCCTCAGGCTGCAGGGCCGCTCGCCCGATGGGCACAGGAGGAGGCCAAGGTGGACGACAACCAATACAGCGAGGGGGATGCACAGGATGACGATACCGATGTGGATGAGGAGCAGGTGGTGGTGGTTCCAAGGTGCCGGAGACGCCCGATGAGGTCACGTGTCCACCGGCGCCGCATGTCCTTCGAGGACCTGCCGGACAGGGCATGCAGGAAGAGACTCCGGATGTCGGGAAACCGTTGCCATATCTGTCACCTGATGGCACACCTGGCACCGCGTGGCACTGGGGGAAGACACGTTCTCCCGGTGGTCATCAAGGTTACGGTGCCCCTGCTCAGAGAGCCCCTACCCCCCCTAATTGGTGAAACGTGCGGCTAGTAACGCCTCGCGTGTTCTCTGGTCAAGCCGGTGGCGTTGTGCAGCCTCCCATCCATATCCAGCCCCCATGTCGCGTCTGTTGCCCCCCTCATCCTGAACCTCTTTGCAAAGGGTTCGTTCCAGTTGCCGAGTGGGGAGCTGTCCGGCATCTCCCAAGCGTCGGTGCACAGGTGCCGCCGTGCAGTGACTGACGCCCTGGATGACATCGCAGACCGGTACATACAGTTCCCAGTGGACAGGACCTACCAGAATGTCCGGGTAGCGGGATTCGCTGCCGTGGCCAGGATGCCTGTGGTATAGGGGGCGATTGATGGGGTGCACATCACCATGCGGCCACCAGCGGAAAACAGGTCCGTGATCATGAACAGGAAGGGATCCTACTGCATGAACATCCAGGTGGTCTGTGACCACCGCATCAAGATCATGCACGTCTGCACACAGTACCTGGGCAGCGTATATGATGCGTTTATCCTGGCACAATTGTTCATCCCCGCCATTGTTTGAGGAATGCCCCCCACCGGCTGCGGGGCTGGTTGCTGGGTGACAAGGGTGACCCATTGCGGTCATGGCTGAAGATGCCTATACGGAGGCCACAGACCGACACGGAGACCTGATACAATGAGGCCCATGCAGCAACCCGGGGTGTGATCGAGAGGTGCTTCGGCCTGTTGACGATGCATTTCAGGTGCCTCGACCACTCTCGAGGGGCCCTCCAGTACCATTCGGAGAGGGTCGGCCGCATCGTTGTTGTCTGCCGCGTCCTCCACAATAGTGCCCAGCAGAGGGGCGATGTGCTGGAGGAGGAGGAGGGGGCAGACGGGGAGCCAGCGGGAGGAGACGCCTCTCCAGGGCCTCACGGTAGCATGGTGGTTAGCATCAATGCTTCACAGCTCCAGGGTCCCAGGTTCGATTCCCGGCTGGGTCACTGTCTGTGTGGAGTCTGCACGTCCTCCCCGTGTGTGTGTGGGTTTCCTCCGGGTGCTCCGGTTTCCTCCCACAGTCCAAAGATGTGCGGGTTAGGTGGATTGGCCATGCTAAATTGCCCGTAGTGTAAGGTTAATGGGGGGATTGTTGGGTTACGGGTATACGGGTTACGTGGGTTTAAGTAGGGTGATCATTGCTCGGCACAACATCGAGGGCCGAAGGGCCTGTTCTGTGCTGTACTGTTCTATGTTCTATGTTCTAGATGAGGAGGATGGGGACGAGGGGGGCAACAGAAGCGACATGGAGGCTGGATATGGACGGGAGGCTGCACAATGCCACCGGCTTGGCCAGCGAGCACGCGAGGCATTAATAGCCGCACCTTTCACCAACTAGGGGGGTGGGGGCTCTCTGAGCAGGGGCACTGGCACCACCGTACCGCCCCACCTCACCACCCAGCACCCCCACCTCCCACACCACCCGACTACCGTACCTGCCAAACCACCACATGCACAGCACCCTCGAACTGCGGCACAACGGGCTGGTCTCACAGGATTTCCTGGGGAAACGGGTGTGTTCAATGCAATGGTGAATGATGACAACCTGCTCTGCAATGAGCTGTGAGCTCCAAATCATTAGCCAACGTCTGACTCATGGCCACAGCTACACCCTCCATGTGGGTAGTCCCTGTACCCATTACGGACACTCCATCACATGGAGTTGGGTGGCTGGTGGCGGGGTGCTGAGTACGGCGGGGGGAATATTTACACCCACCTGGGCTCACCGTTCCACCGACCTTCGAACACAGTGCCTCTTAGTCCCCTTCACAACCCTGCAGGCACCGGACTTAGCACAGAGGCATCTTGCATTGGTGTAACAGTGAGTTTAATTGTAACGGTAACATACAAGTGCCCTAGCCCCTATAACTATACTGTGCCCAGCACCCATGCCAACTTATTAGGTGTCAAACTACCACTATGTCTCGGTGTTTCCCCAGACGGTACAGCAGGAGTGGAGGCGGACTGCTGAGACTTGTGCCTGCGACTTGGCTCCCTGTTGGCATGCGTTTCCTGGGGTGGCCCGCCTTGGATGGGCCAGGCTGCTTGGCGGGCATGCTGGATGGTGTGGTGCCACCCTGTTCTGCCCACTGCCCACCAGGTGCACCACAGATGGAACGGGGGGAGTCTGAGGATCCTCCTGGCAGGAGACATCAGGACGGACCCCAGAACACCCTCCTCCCTCAGGGGGCCCAGTGGCCCTAGGCCTCCCTATGAGATGGGAGTGTGAGCAGAAACAAGCCCCGATGCACCCCCGACACCTGCTGCCAGTCCTGGAGGCCCGCTGTGGTATCGACCATGGTCCGAACGTCAGCAGAGATGGAGCTCAGGGAGTGGGCCATCCCTGTCTGCGCCTGTGTGACGCCATCCAGCATCTGGGCGAGGCCGCCGGCGCTCTCAGTGATTGCCGCTGAGACTCGGCCAGGCTGCGGAGCGTGGCGGCAATGTCCAGCTGGCTCTGGGCCATGGCTGCCTGTGAGAGGGCAGCCCTGTCCTGGGCCATGGATGACGCATGCACATGAAGCCCATGCCTTGCAGAACCTGACCCATGGCCGAAGCCATTGCACCCATTGCCTCCACCGTGGACGTGGTGTCGGCCTGGGTGGCAGCCATGACCGGCCACAGTCTCTCCTCCTGGATGCGCGTGGACTCCTCCACCTACATCTGCAGTTGCTGGAAGCTGACCGTCATCTCATTTTCTAGTCTCTGGGTTTCTAACTGCATTGAGTCTATGGGTGGGACTGGAAAGTCCAGGAACCCGGGAGCCGTCTGGGCGGCAGCTGGTTGCTGGGGCTGGGCTGCACTCCGACCGTCCGGCCCCTGGGCTGCTCCTACCTCCACCTGCTCGGTATGGCTGTGTGGTGCACACCCAGTCTGTGTCCCAGAAGCCTCATCACTAAAATGCCCAACCGAGGTGCGAGTCTCTGCGATGGTGGGCGGTGTGGGTCAGTGCAGTGATGCCAAGTCTGGATCGTCATCGGACTCAAAGTCTGGGGGTTCCTGCGTCGAGGCCGGGGCCGGTGTTCTTTCTGTCACCCCCATCTGAGGGGCACTGTCTGGTCTGTCCATCATCTGTGTGTCACTGTCCTGACTCTGGTGCTCGCCAGTGTCCTTTCGTCTGCATTTTGGGGCTGTCGCTTTCCTGGGTGTCCGCCCTCTGTTCATCACTGTCCTGGGTCTCAGTCCTCTGTGCATCCGATTCATCTGCCCCAATGACGGAGGAAGGCCTTCCTTGCTGTCTGCCCTCCACACCGTGGCATGCGTTCCTGGGGACATCTGGACCTGGCACTTGTTGGGGGCAAGCAGCGGCAGGCGGTCCAGGACAAGCGGCAGCAGGTCCTGCAACATACAATGCAGCATGTATTGTTACACAGTGGACTGGGGTGAGTGGGGGGGGAGGAGTGAGGGGGTGTCGCCAGGCAAGGGAATGGGGTGAGGGTGTGTACTGGGGGTGAATGGAGGAGGGGGTGTAGGTGGAGAGGGGAATGGGGGAGGGGGTGTACTAGGGGTGAATGGGGGAGGGGGTGTACTAAGGGTGAATGGGGGAGGGGGTGTAGGTGGGGAGGGAATGGGGGGAGGGGGTGTACTGGAGGTGAATGGGGGAGGGGATGTAGGTGGGGAGGGGAATGGGGGGAGGGGGTGTACTGGGGGGCTGTACTGGGGGAAATGGGGAGGAATAGGGGAGGGGTGTACCGGAAGGTGTACTGGGGGGAGAAATGGGGGAGGGGGTGTGCTGGGGGGGCGTACCGGGAGGTGTACTGGTGGGTGTACCGGGAGGTGTACTGGGGGGAGGAATGGGGGGGAGGGGGTGTACTGGGGGAGTGTACTGGGAGGGAATGGGGAGGAATGGGGGAGGGGGTGTACTGGGGGGGTGTACTGGGGGGGAATGGGGAGGGGGTGTACTGGGGGGTGTACTGAGGTGAATGGTGAGGAATTGGGGAGGGGGTGTACTGGGGGGGTGTACTGGGGAGGAATGGTGAGGAATGGGGGGAGGGGGTGTACTGGTGAGGAATGGGGGGGAGGGGTGTACTGGGGGGGTGTACTGGGGGAATGGGGGAGGGGGCGTACTGGGGGGTGTACTGAGGTGAATGGTGAGGAATTGGGGAGGGGGTGTACTGGGGGGGTGTACTGGGGAGGAATGGTGAGGAATGGGGGGAGGGGGTGTACTGGTGAGGAATGGGGGGGAGGGGTGTACTGGGGAGGTGTACTGGGGGAATGGGGGAGGGGGCGTACGGGGGGGTGTACGGGGGGAAATGGTGAGGAATGGGGGGAGGGGTGTAGGCAGGCAGGGGAGTCTCACTTGCTGGTGCGCCTCCGATCTGGCAAGCGGGAACCTCCCGGTCCCCGGCTCCGCTAATGAGGTCCAGTGCCCTCTGCCCGTGTACTGTGAGGGGGCGCAGTACAGGTGAACCCCCTAAAGTTCTCGCACTCTCCCGATAGGTGTGGGCGGTCTTCTCCTAGGGAGGGGCAGCAAAGCATCAGATTTCGGTGCTACAGAGCATCCCGCGCAGATGTCGCCGAGACGATGGTCTGGGAGCACTGGGACCCAGCTATGGCGGCTCTCACGGGTGTGTGCAGCCCATGTGGGTCAAGTGAGAGGTTTGGCACCGCTCCTGGGGGGGGGTTACTGTCACATGTGTGGGTGGTAGGGGTTGGGTGGTGCCAGGGGCACGTCTCGGTGTACTCCCACTGGCTGACCTCATCAGGTCGTGCATCTTCTTGCAGCACTACTCGGCTGTCCGTACGGTGTACCCCACCGCAATTCCGGCATTGCCCACCTCACACCAATTCCTCCGGAAGGTGGCAAGGTGCCGGTGGCCACGTCTAGTTTACAGGATTGCCCTCCTCTCCTCTACTGCATCCAGCAGCGTTTCAAGGTCATTGTCCTCGAACCTCGGGGCGGCACGGCCATGTCGCCGGCCTCGGGACTTTGCGGAGCTCGCGCACATTTTATTCAACACAGCGCTGCATCATCGGGGCGTCGCGCGAATGACGGCGGTATGGCGCCAGGCCCCCCGTGCTTCTCGCCGCGCACGTGTTGGCCCCTTTTGCGGGCCAGAATTAGTCGTTGGGCCGGGCCGTTCACGGCGTTGTAAAACGCGACGGCATTTACGAGGGCGTGGACACTCTGCCGCGGGATTAGAGAACCCCGCCCTGGATGTTTCGGCGTTAAGAGAATCACGAGCTCTGGGGGTGGGAAGGAAATTGAAGTGGATGTAGAAGACAGAATTTCAGCTATGACAATGAATTGCAGCGTGGTCTCAAGGAGCTGAAAGGCCTCCTCCTGTTTCTTAAATTTCCATCTGCAAAATGTACACAATGAGGATCAATTCCTGCTTTCAAAATGTGTAGTGTCATTTTGTTCTCAGAAAATAGTTTGGCTGTAAGTTAAAGTTAGGGGTGTTGGATTCAATATCAACAACAACTTGCATTAATACAGCACCTACAGCTTAAATGTAGAAATGAAACAATCCATCATATTATTTGACATATCTAAATTGAAAATAAATGAAAGAGCGATTATTGATCGCAAAACATTGTTACATGGATTGCCAATGTGCTGGTCTTTACTTTGCAGATAATTTATGCCCTGTATTTTCACAGGTGCTTATAATGAATTGTTGCCTTATATTCTGATGGGGAGTTGCTCAGTGCTCGCAGCCATTCTGGCATTGTTTCTGCCTGAAACATTCAATATTCCTCTCGCAGAAACCATTGACCAGATGCAGAAAATAAAGGGGTAAGTGTGTATAGTTTTTATGATTCAGTTTTTTCCTCTCAATTTCTGCCCTGAACAACTTACATTTCTTTGTGAGGCACCTTGGGCCATGTTCTACTTAAAAGATTTCCAGTGACGGGGGATGTGTTGAGCAGCCGCACATCAGGTGGCTGTCCTCCAGGATACAGTCAAAAAGGCACTTTTGGCCAAATTTAGCCCGAGGGTTCAGACTAATTCTACTCCTAAACGGAAAACAAAGAAGAAGAGCAATAGGCCAGCAAGTAGTGGACTAATAGGCCACAGCAAAACCAGAAGTGATGGAAAAGGGCAGGAGCAGCGAGCGAGCGAGTCAGCGGACCAAGCAGGCGAGGGGCCCTGGCCACCCCCAAGGGAGGGTGTTGCTCGTTCTGGGTGAGTGTGCTTAACACTCAATTTGGCTCTGTTTCGTTACTTAGCTTTGGAGTCGCCAGGTATCGTTAAGATACAGCCACAAGTTTCAAGGTCAAGTTCAAAGCAATAAAACCATACACCAATTAGTAAGTTCAAACAAGACACGTTTATTATATTACAATAATCTACTAATCATGCATATAAAACTATAAGACTAGGCTAATCCTACCACTACTAGGCCAAATACTTATCTGGATAAGGGGACTGCCGGATCAGGGAACAAAGGCTTCTAGCTTTGTCCTGGGTCCGCAGGCTTCCAGTGGTTATGGTCTAAAGGGGTCAGGAGTGTCTATTCCCGTAGCGTGCGTTGTGACTTACTTGCTGGCGGCTTCTATCCAGACCTCTCCGGCACAAGGTTCTTCTGCTGCAACGGTGTTCTGCTGGGAGGGCTAGCTGGTCAAGGAGAGGGTGACAGAGAGAGCGAGCTGGGGTCGGGGTCTCTGCTTTATACTCCTCTCAGGGTCTTGCGCCCACCTGGGCGGACCCTCTATACTTTTGTAATCGATTGGGTCTCTTCCCAATCGATTGATTTGAATTCCGCAAAAGCGGGGCAGTTGCTCGATCACTGGGGCGGTTCTTGGGACTTATTGTTTTGGGCTTCATTGGCGCCGAAAAGTCTGGCCTTCCATTCAATGTATCGATTAGTGTTAAATTGTGTCTTTTGTGCCTGGGGATTGCCCGGTATCACCTCATTAATATGCTAACTGTTTCTTTTCATAGCGTTGTCTGGTTTCAGCAACAGCCAAACTGGTTTCTGCAGCAGTCCAAATATACAAGCACTCTGCAAGCTGCTTGCTTTTTACAACCTGTCCAATTTTCCCTGCATTCCTTGCAATCTTCCATTTTGTGTTTGGGCAGTGGTCACCCCAGGTGGCTACAAGGGATGTTATAATATACATCCAGGTATACGATGGTGTGCAGACAGGCAGTGATTGACACACAGAATGACCAATGAACACACAGAACACAGCAGCCAATCACTAGACAGGACACAACCACTATAAACCAGAGGGCACTAGTTTTCCCGCTCTCTCGGGATCCAGCCAGATTAATGGGACAGTCAGAGACAGTCAGAGATAGTCTGAGACAGTCGGAGCTTGTGAGCATCAGCTAGAACAAACACCATGTGGTAGTAAGTAGTCTAGTCAGGTTAGCCTCAGGTCTCCAGTCAAATCAGCACAGTGTCAACCCACAGTTAAAGCATGTATCACATTGTTAGGTGTTCAATAAAAATCGAGTTGCATTTCTTCAAGTGTTGGAAGCCTGTCTCTCTTACGACTGCAGCAAACGCAGTCCTCGTAGACCCAGCTTACCCAACACGTCAAGGGAGACCGACAATCCGGACAATGGGCTCCTCCTCCCCACCCCCCAACCCCCGCGACCTGGAGAAGACATTCCTAACCAAGGTATTGACCGCAATGAAGAAAGAGATCAAAGTGGAGATCCCGTACCAGAGATAAAAAGATTGGTAGTGACCCAAGGGAGCCTGAAAGGGAAGGTCGAGGATCAGGAAAACCGGCCTTGGCAGCAAAATGTTTGAATAGTGGGCCTGCCAGAGGGGATTGAGGGCAGAGAACCAAATGACTATGCTGGGCAACTTGGTCGGAAGGGACAGCTACCCAAACAACCGGAGTTCGACAGGGCCCACAGGCCACTCCGACTGAAGCCCAAGGCTAGTGATCAGCCGATGGCAATAATCAGCAAGTTACACACGTACCAGGATCGGGAGAGGCGTTGGACTCGGCAGACCAAAGTGAGCAGTTGGAAAGGACACAGAATATGGGTCTACAACGATATTGGGGCAGACCTGCGTCGGCACTGTCAGCGGGCCAATATACACGGCAGGAGAGTGATGATAACTCACTGTGAGGAAAGCTCTGGTGCTCTTCAGTTTATTCCAAAGCCTGACTCCTGTCTTTCTATGGACAGTGCACTGACACCCATCCTCTGAATGGGCGCTGCATCATGGACCAGTGTCCCCAGGAGGCGGGCGCACAGGCAGCAAAGGGTAACAGGAGGCTGGGGTGTGGGCAGGCCTGCTGCGGGAACACAGGCAGCAAAGGGTAACAGGAGGCTGGGGTGTGGGCAGGCCTGCTGCGGGCGCACAGGCAGCAAAGGGTAACAGGAGGCTGGGGTGTGGGCAGGCCTGCTGCGGGAACACAGGCAGCAAAGGGTAACAGGAGGCTGGGGTGTGGGCAGGCCTGCTGCGGGCGCACAGGCAGCAAAGGGTAACAGGAGGCTGGGGTGTGGGCAGGCCTGCGGCGGGCGCACAGGCAGCAAAGGGTAACAGGAGGCTGGGGTGTGGGCAGGCCTGCTGCGGGAACACAGGCCGCAAAGGGTAACAGGAGGCTGGGGTGTGGGCAGGCCTGCTGCGGGAACACAGGCAGCAAAGGGTAACAGGAGGCTGGGGTGTGGGCAGGCCTGCTGCGGGCGCACAGGCAGCAAAGGGTAACAGGAGGCTGGGGTGTGGGCAGGCCTGCTGCGGGAACACAGGCAGCAAAGGGTAACAGGAGGCGGGGGTGGGGCAGGCCTGCTGCGGGAACACAGGCAGCAAAGGGTAACAGGAGGCTGGGGTGTGGGCAGGCCTGCTGCGGGCGCACGGCAGCAAAGGGTAACAGGAGGCTGGGGTGTGGGCAGGCCTGCAGGCGCAAAGGGTAACAGGAGGCTGGGGTGTGGGCAGGCCTGCGGCGGGCGCACAGGCAGCAAAGGGTAAACAGGAGGCTGGGGGTGGGCAGGCCTGCTGGCGGGCGCACAGGCAGCAAAGGGTAACAGGAGGCTGGGTGTGGCAGCCTGCTGCGGGCACACAGGCAGCAAAGGGTAACAGGAGGGCTGGGGTGTGGGCAGGCCTGCCTGCGGTGCGCACAGGCAGCAAAGGGTAACAGGAGGCTGGGGCGTGGGCAGGCCTGCTGCGGGAACACAGGCAGCAAAGGGTAACAGGAGGCTGGGGTTGTGGGCAGGCCTGCTGCGGGCGCACAGGCAGCAAAGGGTAACAGGAGGCTGGGGTGTGGGCAGGCCTGCTGCGGGCGCACAGGCAGCAAAGGGTAACAGGAGGCTGGGGTGTGGGCAGGCCTGCTGCGGGAACACAGGCAGCAAAGGGTTACAGGAGGCTGGGGTGTGGGCAGGCCTGCTGCGAATATTAACATGACAGAGGATTCACCATTATCTCGAGCTACACATAGTGACCCCCCCCCCCTCCACAGTGCCCCCCCAGTGCACCTCGACCTCCTTGATCTTACATGGTCTACGTCTGGCTGTGTCCCCAGGATGCACATCAGAAGTGGAGGCAGCCTGCTGCTTTTCATGCCCTGTGGCATTAAGTGCCCTTGGCAGACATCCTCTAGCGGGTCTGGAGCCGGAGGGCCCCGGCTGACTTACCGGTGTCACTGACTTTGCCATGCCACCATGCCCTGCCACTCTCCTTAAGATGCACCGGTGTCAAGAGGGGGGAATTCGAAAGAAATGAAGACTGTCTTCGCTTCCTTGGTGGTAGGCCCTGGGTTGTTCTCCAGTGCTTCCTCTTCCCTGATGGTGCCTATAGGACTCTGGGAGTTTCCATGGGACGGAGGGGAAGTTGGAGTGGGCTCCAGAGGCCTCTGCGTCATCTGGCTCTGCCAGTCGTGACGGCTCCCCATTGTCTGTACCATGGTGTTGACGCCCTTAGTGACACTCCTCTGTGACTGGGACATGCTCTGCAGTGCCCCAGTCATGACCACCTGCGTATGGGACATGTCCCTCAGCGACACGGACATGGTGTTGCGTCTCTAAGCGATAGGCATCACATACTGAGCCATATCTTGGGCACCACCTCTCAAGATGCTGACGTGCTACAGGATTTCCATTGCGGCCGCCACCATAGCATTGTTGGCCTCAGTACCATGCATTGTAAGTTATCAACGCTAGTGGAAGGTGAGGATGACAGCTGTGCCATCTCAATCGTGGTCTCATTGCTCACCAAGTGGCATTGGTGACCCTTCTGCTGATCCTCCAACCCCCTCGGGAACAAGATGTTTTGCATGGCAAGAAGCCTTGTGAGGTCGTCATCCCCAAAGCAAGGAGAAGGTCTGTTTGCTGCCATGCTTGTGTGTTGACTGGGAGTGAGTGGTGAGGGAGCGTTTAAAGGCAGCTCCCCTGTGTTTGCGGTGAGACGCTGAGACACGAGTCTGGTGAATCAGAAGGCAAGGTAGCCAATACTGGCGAGAAGCCCATCGAGGCGCATTTTCAGTACAAAGTGCCTTGAAAGGTGGACCGTGATGTCACCAAATGCGCCCAAAATGACACTTAGAAATGTTTCCTTTAAGTCACGCCTATAATTAATATTGATAAAATACAGATGGAAGCAGATAATGTGGTGGAGGTAGAAATAAACACATATATGATGACATCGGGCAACATTTAATGGCCCACGGGTGACATGGTGGCGCAGTGGTTAGTTCTGCTGCCTCACAGTGCTGAGGACCCGGGTTCGATACCGGCTTTGGGTCACTATCCGTGTGGAGTTTGCACATTCTCCCCGTGTCTGCGTAGGTCTCACCCCCACAACCCAAAGATGTGCAGGGTAGGTGGATTGGCCACGTTAACTTGCCCCTTATTGGAAAATAAAAGAATTGGGTCCTCTAACTTTTTTTTAAAACAGTTAACGGCCCCATGTCCAGCAGGTTTTAAGGCAAACAGTCTTGTAAAATTCCCTGGGCGACATTCCAGCTACCTTCCTGTTCACCCCCAACCTAACCACAACTTTACCAATTATTGGTCACTTAAGGCCTGCTTCCCACCGAGCCTCAAGTTTGAGGCTGACAGGAGTAGGTCAGGAACATGGAGGAAGCCCGACAGGTCACCCTGCTCAGGCCCTGGGCAAGAACCTCCCTCACAAGCCCCCTTTCCACATCACGTGCACTTCAGTGCCCTCCCCCACATCTGCCCCCAGAAAAATTGATTTCAAAACAGACTAACAGTCCAAACAGGAAAATAAGCCAAACCCATATCAGCTTATGCCTTAAAAGTCGTAACCCACGATAAATCTTCCACTGCTCCTGACCACGTATTGTTGAATGTCATTCGTTTGTGCTTATGTTTCCTGCCACGTGAGTTGAGACTTATTTTTCTGATCAATCTGTTATTGATCCAAAGGTGCAAATTCTTCATTACCATCTCAGCTGACATTGCTTCTTGCTTTGTTGTTCCCAGCTGTGGCACAGTAATGCATTGGTACTTAAGCAAATTCCTTTATCATATCACCTGACCCTAAACCTTGAAATACTTCAATGAAATCAATCTCAATGTGAAATAAGCGACATTATCTGCCCAGCGAAGTGTGACAAGATATTTTCAACTATGTCCACTCTCTCTGATGGTGCTATGTTTGATTTGATTGCAGATTCAAATGTAAAAAAACTCATAGAATGCACAACAAATCATATCGGAGTGGAACAACTGGAGAAAACAACGCGGTGGTCAGCAAAAATGAGAACATTTAACTCAGCCCTGGTCACAGATCAGCACCCATGGAGAAATGGGCAGGCAATCGTTTTTTTATGTCACTTATATTTTTTAATTTTCATTTGGAACAAACAATATATTCTCATGTTAGACAAAACCATGTCTACTATGAGGTTGTTTTCACACGTGGAAAACAGGCCAATGGACTAAATTAAAAGCAGAAAACACTGGATTAACTCAGCGGGTCTGGTAGCATCTGTGGAGAGAGACACAAAGTTAACGTTTTGGGTCCATTTGAGCCTCTGGTTCTGCAGAGGGGTCATATGTTCTCGTAACGTTTACACATTTTCTGTTTTAATTTCAGATTTCCAGTATCTGCAGTATTTTGTTGTGTTTGAATGGCCAATGGACTGCTCTGGCCAGCTGGTCACCTGCACCAGCAGCGAAGAAAGATCGGCAATTTTCAGGTGTTGACCTCCTTTATACCCAGCTGCCATGTTGGGGGGTTCAAAAGGGAATCCTGGTGCTGCTCACTGGATGAGCTCTCCCTATAATGGGCTGCCTTATCCTCCAGCAAGATCACACACTGTGGGGTTTCAGACCAGTAATCTTCAGATTATTTTTGTGAAGCCAAGAGGAGTATCCCCGCTCTCCTGAATTTGACAAAAAAAATCATCAAGTTACCGTGGACGCATAACATAATTGACTCCCATCTCCCCCAACACACGTTTCAATCAATTCTAATCCAAAATAGCAATACCAATTCCAAGACTCGCAATTTGCAAAGGAAAAGACACATAGAGCTAAAAGAACAAGACGGGAGACAATAAAAAACAGGCAAGAAATAATAACACCCAAATTAGGTTCCTTTCAAAATATTACTGACCTCTTCATTGGTGCTAATGGGGCAACGAGGCTGTCAACCCCATTTTGAGTCCATAATTGCCAATTGGTACCAGGCAATAGAAGTGAAAATAGGAGTGACCCCAAATGGATCATATTCTCCCTCTGTGCTCTCCCTTAACTGGAACAACTTTGCCAATGACCGTGGCCCAAACAGCAGCAACAAACTCACAATGTTGGCTATTCCGACAACTGTTACCCCTGCTTCATTCCTCCAAATTCAATCCAAACTCCCACTGCTGGCACTAAATGGGAAGTAGATACAGGGCGACGAGATTTAAAATCAGCAGCAGGGATCAGGACTGGAATTGAAAGAGGTAGTTATAATTTAATAATAACAATAATAATCATTTACTGTCACAAATAGGCTTCAATAAAGTTACTGTGAAAAGCCCCTAGTCGCCACATTCTGGTGCCTGTTCAGGGAGGCCAGCTGTTTTAGCCCACTGTGCTAAACCAGCCCCATTTAAATAGCACAATAATACAAAGATGGTGTGTTAAAGGATAAAAGTAGTCTGATTGAAATAATAAAGAACAGGAAATATTGTATTGGTAGCTAATGACATGGGAGGTAAGAATTCAGAAGGGGAGAAAGCATTGCACTTTTATCCATTATTCTAGGTGGGGATTTTGGGATTACACATGGTACAAATTATAAACTAATACTGAAAGTGCCTTTTTGAACATAAATCAGACTATTGAATATTCTGCAGTTATGGTTTGATTATGAATTGTGAATGTATTCGTTGACGATCTTCATTTTCATGAAATTATATTTTTACTTGTTGATCTCAGGGTTACAATTATTCTCCTTGCTCTGAAGCGTGATTATTCAATCTATGATTATCAATTGATGAATGTGAGTTATAAGACTGCAATGTCATTCAATTTAAACAGTCAACAGAAAATGATATGCCTTGCCAATTCTGGGGAAACACCCAGCTTTTCTGAGCTAGTCACACAACTTTCTGGGTTTTAGACATTTTTAGACAGCTCGCACAATGCCTTTAAAAGCTCCTTTTCCACTGAATAGAAAACCTGACCTCAGAACAATTTTTTTTTCTCTTCCCACAAAACTCCTTTGTGTTTCTCCTGTCTCTGTTAGCTTTCTCTTTCCACCTGCGTCCGTGCACTGATTGCTCTCGTGTTCCAACTCCTTAGTTCGTAGCTCCCTTTTTGTCTGCCATCCACATGGCTTCCTTCTTAGCTTCCTTCCTTTTGGTACTGCTTCCGGGTCAAATCACAGAGACCGGTATTTTTTCTTCTGTCCAAGAAAATTACAATTGATTCCACTTCTGAAAACTCCTTTTCGAACATTTTTAAAAACAATTACGGGTTCCACAAACATTTTAAAGATATTGCATATTTTGCTTATTATACTGCTCCTGGGTCAAATGTCATCACAAGTTGTAGTACAAGAAGTGGTGTGGTATCTAGAGGAAATATTGCTTCTGATTTCAAGGGCTCGATATAGAATCACTTATTGTGCATTTAAGGGGAAGCTAAACATGAAGGAGAAGGGAGTAGATGGTTACAATGATGCATACAGCTGAAGGAAGATGGGAGGGGGCTTGAGTGGAATATAAAAACCAGCATGGACTGCTTGGGCCAATTCATGTGCCATACACTCTCTGTAAACATTTACTTCAAGACACTGGTGCAGTAGTGTCCAGCATCCTTAACCTGCAGAATGACAGGGCAAATTAGCATAGTTTAGTCTGAGGAAGCCAAACTGCTCAGAGAGGGAGGAGGAAAGGGAGAACAGCTTTCAATAGTCCAGAGTCTTCAGGAAGCAATTTTCTTATTTCAACTTCAGCAGCAAACAGTGCAATAGATGCCTCCACTTCACCAAAGAGGTACCTGACACGGACTGTAGCTCGGTATGTGCAGAAATTGCTCTCTGGTGCTGCAGCTGAAATAAACAGGCATATAAATCCTGAGCAGCCTGGATAGAACAGACATATAAATCCCTTTGCAGTGGGGTCAGTAATTGGCAGAAGAATTAGACAAGAGACAAGGAGAATTTTTTTCTTTGCTGTAGTAGCTGTATTGATATTAGTATGTTAACTTGCTAGCTTATTTTGTGTGTTTTTTCCATTCTCTGTTTTTATTATTATGTTTTTTCTCCGTTGTTATATTACTATGTTTTTCCCACTATGTTCCGTATACGCTAATCTAAATAATGGAATGCCAATAAAAACACTTTTAAAACTGCAATGTGTAGAGGTCTCTGGGGCTTTTGCAGCATAAACTTTAGCCATTGCCTTTATACATTTGGATCCTTGTGACCCATGAGAGGGAGAAATGGTAATTCAATTCCATTCAAAATTTGGTTCAAACAACAGTATTGTGTTCTCTATTTTGCTTTACCTGGATGGCTTGAATGAGTAGTTCTGATTAAAGATCACAAAGCTTTGTTAACAAACGAAACTATAAATTTATTTACACTACTAACTAAGATTCATTCACATTCCTGAAGTAGAAGGTTTCTATATTAAACTATACTATCTCTAACTACAGAGTTCTCAAGTACAACTGCTGCTATGCTTCACCATCTTCTAACTGCCTTTTAACTCACAGAATCCCCAAAGTCACAGGATATATATATGACTGTTCTGTGACTCTCTCTAGTGGTACGAAGCATTGTCGTTAACTTGTTAACTCTTTACATCCCAGTCCATATACGTATCATGACACAATGGTTTATGACGAGAATGTACACACTGAAAGATTGCAGAAAGCTACAGCTTGGAGGGATTCTGCGATCCTCGTACATAAACCACAAAAAGCTAGCATGTAAGTTCAACAGGTATAAGGGAAGTCAAATGTAATATTGGCCTTTAGGGAGTTTTTGTTCAGACGGGCAGTATGGTCGGTGCAGGCTTGGAGGGCCAAAGGGCCTGTTTCTGCACTGTAATTTTCATTGCTCTTTGTTCTTTGTTCACTTCAAGGGGAATGGACTATAAAAATAGGATAGTCTTGCTAAAAACTATACAAAAGTGGAGTCCTCAGATCGCTGCCCGGGCAATTTTTGTCCGATGCTATTTTTCAACTATGTCATTGCAACACCTGGGATGCAATTCTCCGGAAAAATCTCTAAGTATGGTAGCGAGCGAGAATTGCCCGCGTGCTTCCCGGTGCTCAGCCGGCAACACAATTCAGCGTTAATTGGTCCACTTAACAAGGTCGCAGGGCTTCTCGTCGCAAATGCCAGCTCGGCAGCTGATTCGCCGGGACCGCGCTCGCCAACCCCCTGCTCACAAGGTCAAGCAGCACTTGAGCTGCACTTGCTCAGCCAACCCCAGCCAGCGCGCAACAATGGCACCGAGGAGACCGGCCCCAAGATTTGGGGACGCTGACCTGAGGAGGCTGCTAGACGCCGTGGAGGCCAGGAGGGATATCCTATTCCCCTGAGGATTCCAGAGGGTAAGCCAAGAGGCAACAAGTGCGGCCTGGGATGAGGTGGCGGCAGCTGACAGCTCAGGCAATGTGGCCAGGAGGTCAACAACTTGCACTTAGGGACCACTTGACCAGGAAATCCTCATCCACTAGATGCAGCCATAACTCTTTCATTACTTCTGGCAGCTCCCAGAATTGGTTGCTTAATGTGCTTCAATGAGGGGTGATACACGAGGATCAGACAGGATTTGTCAAGGGAAGACAGCTTAACACGAATGTGCGGAGATTGTTAAATGTTATTATGATGCCGGCGATGGAGTGGTTCGGATTCGGGGAGGGGTTCATCAAATGGGTGCGTTTGCTCTACGAGGCCCCGATGGCGAGTGTAGTTACCAATGGAAGGAGATCAGAGTACTTCAGGCTCTACCGTGGGACCAGGCAGGGGTGCCCCAGTCCCCTTTGCTTTTTGCACTGGCGATAGAACCTTTGGCTTTGGCGCTGAGGGAGTCGGGGCGGTGGAGGGGCTTGGTGCGGGGTGGGGAAGAACATAGGGTATCGCTGTATGCGGACGACCTGCTGTTGTATGTGGCGGACCCAGAGGGGGGAATGCCGGGGGTGATGGAGCTGTTGGCTGAGTTTGGGAGCTTCTCGGGCTATAAGTTAAATCTGGGCAAGAGTGAGGTATTTGTAGTACACCCGGGTGATCAGGAGGAGGGAATTGGGAGACTCCCATTTAAGAGGGCAGTGAAGAGTTTCAGATACCTGGGGGGCAGGTGGCCAGGAGTTGGGGGACTCTCCATAAGCTTGATTTTACCAGGCTTGTGGAGCAGATGGAGGAGGAATTTAAAAGGTGCGACATGGTGCCGCTATCGCTGGCAGGTAGAGTGCAGTCCGTCAAAATGACGGTTCTCCCGAGGTTCTTGTTCCTCTTTCAGTGTTTGCCCATCTTTATCCCTAGGGCCTTTTTTAGGAGGGTGACTAGCAGTATCATGAGCTTTGTTTGGGCGTATGGGACCCCGAGGGTGAAGAGGGTCTTCTTGGAGCGGGGTAGAGATGGTGGAGGGCTGGTGTTACCCAATCTCTCGGGGTATTGGGGGGAGGGGGGGAGAAGGGGGGGGGGGGGGGAGAAGGGGGGGGGAGAAGGGGGGGGGAGGGGAGGGGGGGAAGGGGGGGGGAACGTTGACTATGTTTGCTTATTTAACTTTAATTTAATTTATTTTTGAGTTCTTTGGTTGCTTACTGGGTTTGGGGGTGTGGGGGGGGTGTGATACAGGCGTTGATACGGTGTTGATGGTATTACAGTTATTAAGGTGTTTTATTGTTGCTTTTCATTGTTTGTTGTTATATTTTCTGACAAAAAATTTCAATAATTTTTTTTTAAAAATGTGCTTCAATGAACATCTTTCTCCTTTCTGCTGCTGTAAATAATTAATTTGCTGATGAAACCACACCAAACATTTCAGCCTTCCTTTTGACTGTAACTATGTTTGCTGGGAAGCATCATTATTAAAAAACTATTTAAAAAGGAAAAAAGGCTATCTATGTAACCAGTTCCCATATTTCTCACTGGTTAACTTAGATATTCATTAACCTGAAAATAATAAACCCTGCTCGAATTGGAATGACAAGAATTTACATTTTCTGGAGTTGGTCCCAAATGGGTGCATCATGTGAACAGAAACCAAACTGTTGTGGATGCTGGAAATCTGAAACAAAATCAGAAAATTGCTGGAAATACTCAGGAGGTCAGGCAGTATCTGTGAAGAGAAAAATAGTATTCACAGGTGGGACCATGTGCTCTCCCCAGTGGTGGGTTTGGCCACAAAGGGGCATTTGATAAGCTGGGAGGGTGGGTGGTGGGGACCCCAGCACCGTCCTGACTTCACCCCAATTAAGCCTGTGGTGGAAACGCCGGTGGATAGATGTCCCACCCCAGCACCAATTGATGCCCTGAAGTGCACAATTAATGGTCACTTCGGAACCTCATCCAGCCACCCCCTCTATTAACTCAGTGATGGGTGGGGTCCACCTCCTGGGGGAGAATAACAAGCAAACATAGGCATGTCTATTTCAAGGGTCTGAAGGGTGGGAGCCACTCCTTCATTCGGGTAAACTAAGGTAAATAGGAAATGATTTATTAAACAGGCTCAATTGGGGAATGAATTGCCCAAGAACATGGAAGCCTCAAAGGCAATCCCAGGATGCTGCTGCGGTATCTAATCAAAACAGTTCTCCTATTCCTAGCTGATCACAACAGATCACCCTGGGACACCGATAGATTGATAAGCTTGCTCGATTGAATTAAAGACCTTGCTTTTGTCCTTTTGTCTTGCTCTGTGTAGATGAGTGGTAGCTACACTTCTGATGGATTTGGCAATCTGTTGGAAAAGCATGCTGGGATACTTAGACTTACTTAGAGGGTGGGCAACACAGACCAGGTGACCAGCTTCAGGCCAATCACAGGGGAACATGTGAACCCCGGCCAATAGAGGGTTTGCGCAGGGCTCTGGGTGCAGACCCGGGCAGTGTGGACCAGGGAGACAGAGCAGAAAGTCAAAGTGTTATGACCTGTTGCAGAGCTGTAAAATCCGTTACAGTAGCACTCATGGACCAAGCAGGTGGAAAACAAAAGTTAGGTTTATATACAGTACACCAGAATCTCCACTCCCTGTAGGGTCTCCCTCCTCGATCTGCACCCAGGTCATCGTTTTTATATCAGTGATCTGTACCCCTGAAGGGAAGCCCCGCCCCCATTACGGGGATCTGCTAGTCCTGATGCAGTGACCTCCATGAGGATTATAACACCCCTTCTCCCACGAAAACCGGAGATACATCCATGTCCATGGGCGGGTCCAAGGACTCCTAGTCCTCTTAGCCCGGGAATGGCCTTCGGGGGTTGACCTCGTAGTAAATGGAGGCATAAACCGAACCAACGAATGGCGTTTTCATGTGGACGATTTGGCGGGGTTGTTGGAACGAAAGCGGCTGTGGCGCCGACACAACGGACTCACATGGTGGCATTACGTTCATGTCGGTCTTAGACTCGGAGCTCAGCGGGACCTCATCCGGCATCCCAGTGTCCTCTACGTCCAAATCCAGCTTCTCCAAGGCAGGTGTAGCTGTAGCCAACGGCGACAGCTGAGGCGGAGGCGGTAATTCAAACTGGGGGCGGTTTCAGTCAAGAACCTCTGGAATCGGATCTGGAGTCTCAGGGATGCACCCATGGAGGTGATCCACATGCCGATTCGACTTATACCCCTATGCCCACACTTGTAAAGTACTGGTCCTGTCTGGGACAACACCACGCCCGGGATCCACATGGCGCCACCACCAAAGTTGCGGGCGTACGCCAGGTCACCCAAAGTGAAAGTGCACAAAGGCATACCCAGGTCTGCGTCAGCCTTGCCACAATTCTGGCCCTGCTGGATTTTCCAGCCAGTGTCCAGGAGAACCAAACTCAAACACGTACGAAGGCAGCAGCCCATCAGCAATTCGGCTGGAGCGACCCCCATTGTGGTGTGCGCCATTGTCCAGCAGCAAAACAGGAACCACGCCAGATGGGTCTCCCAGGAACCCAACGTCTGCTTTCTCATCCCATTTTTGAATATCTGGATTGCTCGTTCTGCTAATCCATTTGCTGCAGGGTGGTACGGGGTGGTACGCAGGTGTCGTATGCCATTCGCAGTTATGAACACCCAAAACTCCAGACTCGCAAAAGCTGTCCCATTGCCCAAGACCAGCATCTTCGGAATCCCTTGTGTGGGAAAAGATTGCCGCAGGGTATTGATGATGGCTCGAGCTGTCGTAATGCACATCCTATTGACCTCCACTCACTTTGAGTGGGCATCCACAATGATGAGGAACATTATCCCTGGAACGGTCCCACTAAATTTAAGTGGAGGCAAGACCATGGCCGGCCCTCCAATGTACAATCCACTAAATGAGCTGTAGGTCCATGTCTGTGTGGAGTCTGCACGTTCTCCCCGTGCCTGAGTAGGTTCCCTCAGGGTGCTCCGGTTTCCTCCCACAGTCCAAAGATATGCAGGTTAGGTAGATTGGCCATTCTAAATTGCTCTTAGTATCCAAAAAAAGAGGTTAGGTGAGGTTACTGGGTTATGGGGATAGGGTGGAGCTGTGGGCTTAATTATGGTGCTCTTGACAAGGGCTGGTGCTGACTCAATGGGCCGAATGGCCTCCTTTTGCACTATAAATTCTATGATTCTAAGCTATGAAATCAAACATTAGGGTTTATTTTCGTGATACAAAAATCTCGACTCTCCAAACGGCCTCCCTCCTCGACCTGTACCCAGGCCAGGGTTTTTATTTTAGTGATCTAATCCACTGTTAAGAAAAAGCCCCACCCCCGTTGCCGGGCAAGCTCGTATTCAGTGGAGGTCACGGGGAATCTGCTAGTCCTGGTGCAATAACCTCTGCGAGGGTTCTAACAATAGCGTCGGTGCCTGTTACTAACTGCCTTTGATCAATAAAACCCTTTATCAACGACTGGAAGCAATCTGACAGGATGCCTCAAAACTCTTCCTGATCATGTTCCGTTGGCTCTCTTTGAACTCCTTTTCCTGGACTTGGATAGTCTTCATAGAGTTCTAGTATCTGGTTCTTATTCATTTCTGACTCACCAAATGGCCCTTCCAAATGTGTGACTGATTGTTGACTTTGCTGCAGTTAAACAAGATTCCTTCCGATTTAATGGGTGGAATCTTGCATATGTTGTGCATGATTTAACGGCCAAAAAACAGAACTATTTTGTGTGCAAATAGCAGGGTGTTTCTTGCTGCCTGCACCGAAAGCGGCCCCACACTATCACACGGGACCTTTTATTTGGCATCGGCGAAGAACACCCAACCGAGGCTCCATTTAAGCCATTTTTTAATGCCGTCCCGATCTCTCAACCTTTCCTGCGGACCCCTCTAATGCCCCAGCTTACCTGTTAGGGGGTCCTCGAGCCACCCCTCATCCCACTTCAAGAGCAGGGCATCCCTGGGCCCGATCCCTGGCACAGGCCACCTGGAACTTGGCACCTTGGCACTGCCAGTCTGCCACCCTGACAGTGCCATCCGGGCACCCAGGCAGGCCACGGTTCCCATGTGGCAGGGGTGCCAGGGCCATCCTGCCCAGAGCCCCACCGGCCGTGGGTCTCCGATGGGCTGGGAGAACTCCCCAGGTGCCGTTACGCCTAGTTCACGTTTGTGTGGAACAGTATTAAACAGCGCCATAGCGAGGTCTCCCACACATGGGCATTCATTCGTAGCCCCCGGAAGATTCTGAAGCTGACATAGTTAAATGAGCCGAATGGCTCACTTAAATACAGAAATCTGGATCCTGCCAGTGAGGGCAAAATCCCGTTAGATCTCACAATGGGGTTCAGAGTGTCGCAAATCATGGAGAGGCCTCTCACAAGATTTGACGGCCTTGTCACTTTACAGAGTTGGGCACAACAAGGCTATTCGATCGCATCCTCTGCAAAGTGTCAGGCTCAGATTGAAGCTTCCCAACACCACCAAATGCAGTTGGAGACTCCCAGGACCACAGTGGAAATCTTTTTGGAATATCCTCGAAGCATCCCTGAAAAGGTCAAGCATTCACATTGATTCATGGGCGTCCCTAGCTTGGGACCATTGAAACTGATTCATTCAGGAAGGCACTGAACTCCTCAAAAGATTTCTTTGGGAAGATGCAGAGGGAAAGATGAAGGTGCCCAAACAACCCACCATACCCTGTACCATGCATCTGTTGTAGATTAATTGTTAGAGGTTGATTGCTACGGTTAATCAAGCACATCTTCATATCACGTGACTGATGATGTAAGGTGGGCCTTGGGTCTTTTCTGACAATGTTCCTGATCAGGCAAATGAAAATCAGGCATGAAGGTTTACACATTTGAGACAACCTTTGATCCTTTTGGGGGGAACTCCCCAATTAATCTAAATTATCCTGAAGTCTGTAACTATCCCGATCATGGTCTATTAATTTGCTAAGTTTTGTATCTGCAAACTTTACAATTGATCTCCCTACATGTAAGTTTAGGTGAAATATAAAATTTGTAAGAATAATGTACCCAAAATTGCGTCTTGGGAAGGACACTGCAAATCTTCCAGTCTGAAAACTATCGATGCACCATCATCCTGTTTCATTTTACTGAGACAATATTGATGTGTTGGGTGCTCTGGATCCGTGAAACACATACAGGCCACCAACACTTAAAATAGTACAACACTATTTTATTAAACTATAAACTGTTGAACATACTATTACTGTGGGTTAACACGATGTTAGATTAACTAAAGACCTGTGCCTGTCCTAACCAATCGAATCACTCAGCACATGGTGAGAATCTGTGCTGTAAACTATAAGCTCTTGTGCTTCTGAAAGGCTGCATCCCGAATGAGCGGGAAAAGTCTTTATAGTGAGTGTGCTCTAACTGGTGATTGGCTGCGGTGTTTGTGCATGTTGATTGGTCCTATTGTATGTCCATCAGTGTGTGTGTCTGCACCATGATATACTGGTGTATATTGTGACAAATATTGTATCCATTTTGTCATTTGTCCCACAGTTCCAGGAGTTAGCTTCTTCCTCAATCTTGTTTGACATTATGTTGAATACTTCCTGTGGTGGCTCGAGACTTGCAAGAATAACCACAAGGGCTTTATTAATGAAAGACAATAGATAATGAAAGAGAATATATATACATAGGCCCTGAGCTCAGCATGTGGCCTGCCAGGCCTACCCCCTTAAAGGGACCATGCAACCACATCCCTCCCCCCTCAAATCTATTATTACATTTTACACAATAACTAATGTCTTTTGCCATGGAGACAGAATCTGTGCATCAGGGAAAATAGACTCGATTAAAGAGTCAGTAACGCCGGTGCAAGAGTTCTCCCGGACCTCTCTACTCCTCCCACAGGCTCGGCAGTCTCAGAGGTAGTCACGTTGTCAACGGCCGAAGGCAATTCAGAAAGTACGGTCTCCTCTGTAGGGGAACTGGCCTCACTGGTTTCCAGTGACATAGCTGGTAGCTCCCTCTGCTCAGGACCATTCACAGGAGTGTTGACAACAGTCGGACGTGTCTGCTCTGAAATGGGGTCAGTTTTAATGGTGCTTTCATTTACATTCATAACGGATGACACGGCTAACCATAGTTGGCCTGGGGCGAAGTTCTGAACTAAGACCAGGGACAGGATTCTTCGGCGGCGGGATTCTCCATTTTGCCAGCGCCTGGGGGTTTTCCGACGACGTGGAGCTGCCCCACAATGAGAAACCCCATTGACCGGCCAGCGTAACGGAGAATCCGGAGGGTCGGGGCAGAAATGTGGCAGGGCAGAGAATCCAGCCCAAGTTCCCCGACCGGGAGTGATCTGTCACCCCTCTGTGTGGCCTGTTGACTTCCCTGGAAGTTCTAATGTGCTTCCACCTTCCTCGCCAAGTTAGGAAATACTAAATCCAAATGAGTTCTGAGGTGACGGCCATCAATAGCTCAGCAGGTGTGACCACAGTGGTAGTGTGGAGCGATTTGGAAAATTAGTCGTACGATTATTGTACAGAAAATTAGCAAAATGGTGGTGCAGCAGTCAGATTGTTTTCTCGTGGCATTTTAAAAAGTCTGTGTGGTCCTCTCAGCCAACCCATTGGGCGCAGAGTGACATGGAGCTGTCCTGATGTGGCGGATGCCGTTTGCTCAAACAAAATCCTGGAAGTCACCGTCTGTAAAAGAGGTGTCATTGTCTGATACAATGGTTTTGGGCAGTATTCGGTGAGCTGACAAAGCCTGGCTACGGAAACTGAGATGGACGCTTCAGGGTCCCCAACAGCAGAATTAAATTTGTACCACTGAAGGATAATAGTGGCCCTGGGGTTAAAGTGTTCCTTGACCAGCTAGACTATCTGATCAAAGGTCTTTGAGTTGGGTGCCTCTGAGGACGTTCGGTTCCGTCTCAAATTATGAGTTTGCTCAAATTAATCTGATTTACTGATAATAGGCATTTTTTGCTGATGCTTTGATGGTTCCTGATTCTCATAGGTTTTTTGTTTCAATTGCTCCTTCCTTCCCCCCCCCCCCCCCCCCCCCCCCACGTGAATTTTTTAAAATATTCATTTACAGGATGTGGGCTGGTTAGGCCAGAATTTATTGCCCATCCCTAGTTGCCCTTCAGAAGGTCGTGGTGAGTTGCCTTCTTGAGCTGCTGCAGTCCTTGAGGTGTAGGTACACCGACCGTGCCATTAGGGAGGGAGTTCCAGGATGTTGCCCTAGCGATAGTGAGGGAACGGCGATATATTTCCAAGTCAGGGTGGTGAGTGACTTGAAGGGGAACCTCCAGGTGGTAGGGTTCCCAGGTATCTGCTGCTCTTGTCCTTCCAGATGCTAGTGTTTGCGGGTTTGGAAGGTGTTGTCTGAGCAGCCTTGGTGAGTTACTGCAGTGCATCTTGTAGATGGTGCACACCATCGTCAGTGGTGGAGGGTTTGAATGTTTGTGGAAGGGCAGCAATCAAGCGGACAGCTTTGTCCAGCATGGTGTCGACCTTCATGAGTGTTGTTGGAGCTGCACTCATCCAGGCAAGTAGAGTATTCCATCACACTCCTGACTTGTGTCTTGTAGATGGTGGACAGACTTTTGGGGGGTCAGGAGCTGAGTTATCCACCATAGGATTCCTAACCTTTGGCCTGCCCTGGTAGCGACAGTATTAATATGGCTAGTCCAGTTCAGTTTCTGAACTGGACTAGCCTGTGGGAGAGAGGGTGTGGGGGGGAGGGAGGGGGAGAGGGGGGGTGAGGGCGAGTGCCGGGGAGGGGGGGCGAGTGCCGGAGAGGGGGGAGAGGGGAATGCCGGGGAGGGGGGGGGAGAGGGGGAGTGCCGGGGAGGGGGGGGGAGTGCCAGAGAGGGGGGAGAGGGGAATGCTGGGGAGGGAGGAGAGAACGAGTGCCAGGGAGGGTGGAGAGGGGAATGCCGGGGAGAGGGGAGAGGGCGAGTGGCGGAGAGGGGGGGGGGGGGAATGCTGGGGAGGGGGGAGAGGGCGAGTGCTGGGGAGGGTGGAGAGGGGAATGCCGGGGAGAGGGGAGAGGGAGTGGGAGTGCCGGGGAGGGGGGGCGAGTGCCGGGGAGGGGGGAGAGGGGAATGCTGGGGAGGGGGGGGAGGGCGAGTGCTGGGGAGGGTGGAGAGGGGAATGCCGGGGAGAGGGAGGAGGGCGAGTGCCGGGGAGGGGGAGTGAGCGAGTGCAGGGGAGGGGGGGCGAGTGCCGGGGAGGGGGGGCGAGTGCCGGGGAGGGGGAGATGGGAATGCGGGGAGATGGGAATGTCGGGGAGGGGGAGGAGAGGGCGAGTGCTGGGGAGGGGGGGGGGGGGGCGAGTGCCGGAGAGAGGGGGAGAGGGGAATGCCGCGGAGAGGGGAGAGGGGAATGCCGGGGAGGGGGGAGAGTGCGAGTGCTGGGGAGGAGGGGGGGAGAGTGCCGGAGAGTGGAATTGCCGGGGAGGGGGGAGAGGTGCGAGTGCCATGGAGGGTGGGCGAGTGCCGGGGTGAGAGGAAAGGACGAGGGAGGTCGTCTGCCTGGCCAGGTGCCAGCCTCCAACAGTTGCGCCCATGGCACTTAGCTGCGGGCGGGGGGGGGGGGGACAATGATGACATGTCGTTGTTTCCTTCCACCCCCCCCCCCCCTCCCCCTTCCCCCCACCCCCTGCAGGCCGTTTATGATCAGCCAGCGATGTTGGCCGTCGTGGCGGCAGCCGCACTTCTACATGTTGCCCTGGACGAGGAGGAGGACGAGGAGCGTGCCAGGGAGGCGACGCAGGCTGCCGTAAAGGAGCATGCCGCAGAGGGGCATGTGGCAGCCACCCAGGCTGGAGGGCCGCCAGCCCGACAGGACGAGCAGGTGGAAGAGGAGGTGGTTGCGCCATGGCGACGGAGAGGCCCGAGGAGGCCCAGTGTGTACCGGCCCCACTCGTCGTACCAGGACCTCACGGACCGGGAATGCAGGAGGAGACTCCGGATGAGCCGGGAAACCGTGGCACACATCTGCCACCTGCTGGCACACCTGGCACCACGTGGCACTGGGGGATGACACCATCTCCCCGCGTCCGTTAAGGTTACGGTGGCCCTGAACGTTTATGCCATGGGGTCATTCCAGGCGCCGAGTGGGAACCTGTCCGGCATCTCGCAGGCATCGGTGAACCGGTGCATCCGGGCAGTGACAGGCGCCCTATATGCCATTGCCGACCACTACATCCAGTTCCCTGTGGACCGGGCCAGCCAGGGTGCCCGGGCAGCGGGCTTCGCTGCCGTGGCCGGGTTTCCCATGGTCCAGGGCGCGATCGATGGGATGCACATCGCCGTGCGGCCACCTGCGGATGACAGGGCCGTGTTCACCAATAGGAAGGGGACCTATTCCATGAACATCCAGGTGGTCTGTGACCACAGCATGATGATCCTGTACATCTGCGCCCGATACCCGAGAAGTGTACATGACTCATAAATATTGGCGCATTCTTACATCTCCGGCATGTTCGAGGGATGCCAACCCCGGCTGAGTGGCTGGTTGCTGGGCGACAGGGGTTACCCGTTGCGCTCATGGCTGATTACGCCTATACGGAGGCCACAGAGTGGAGAACAGCTACATCGATGCCCATGCAGTGACCAGGGGTGTGATAGAGAGAGGCTTTGGGCTGCTAAAAATGCCTTTCAGGTGCCTGGACCGCTCTGGAGGGGCCCTCCAGTACCCGCCAGATAGGGTCAACCGCATCGTTGTGGTGTGCTGCGTCCTGCACAACATAGCCCAGCAGAGGGCGATGTGCCTCAGGCAGAGGGAGGACGGAAAGGGGAGGAGCAGCAGGACGAGGCGCAGTCCTCCCCAGATGAGGAGGATGAGGCAATGGTCTGGTCAGATGGGCTGGACATGGGCGGGAGGTTGCCCACCGTTACCGGCTGGGCCAGCAGGCAAAGGACAGGCTGATAGCCGCCCGGTTCATTGACTAGCGGGGTGTGAGAATCGCGAGTATGGGCACAGACCGCACACCACGGCACCAGCCGACCACCCTCACCCCCCCCACCCACTCACCACCAACACCCTCACCTCCCCCCATCCACCCATCACCAACACCCTCACCCCCGCCACCCACCCACCACCAGCCACCCCCACCCCACCCGCATGCACACCCACCCCTCCATGCACATCCATCTGCGGCCTAACGGGCAGGGACTCACACGGTTGCCTGTGGAAGCGTGTCTATTGCAGGCATGGAGGATGATGACGACCTGCTCTGCTGATGATCTCCTCGGATCTACTCGTTGGACAATGTCTGACCTATGGCCATGGTCCCACCCCCCACCCGGACCATCCCTGCATGTGGCCGTGACACTGCAGCGCACAGTCCCGTCCTTTGCCCGGGCGGATGGCGAGGGCGACCCAGGAGGAGGGGGGCACACTCACTTGGGGCCGACGTAATACCACCCCTCACACACACACTGTCGCTCACCTCATACCACACCCCCGCACCCTTCAGACAGAGCACAAAGGCAGATTAGTATGTGTGAAAGTGATTTTAATGACAAACAGTCCATACACGTGCCCTAGCCCCTATAACTCGTCTGTGCCCTGCACCCGTGCCAACTTACTCAGTGTCTAATTGTTTGGCCTTACGGCCTTTTTACTACGTCTTGGTGGTTCCCTAGATAGTACAGGAGAACTGGAGGTGGACTCCTGTGATTCCTGGCCTGTGACTCGGGATCCCTTTGGCAGCCGTTTCCTGGGGCGGCCCGGCCTAGATGGGCCAGGCTGCGGCTCGGGCGACTGGGATGGCAAGCTGCCAGGCTGTCCTGCTCGTTTCCCACCAGATGCACCTGGGACGGAAGGGGAGGAGTCCGAGGTGCCGCGGTGTTCCGGGACCTCCCTACAGGGGGACCCGGGACGGGCCCCAGCACCGCCTCCTCCCTCGGGGTGCCCGATGGCCCCCGGGCCTCTACATGGGTCGGGGGTGCGAACGGACCGGCCATCCAACGCCCCCCTGGCACCTGGCTCTGCCAGTCCTGGAGGCCCGTGCTGGTATCGACAAGGGGTCTGCAAGTTTGCAGCCATGGAGCCCAGGGAGTTGGCCATCCCTGTCTGTGTCTGGGTGACACCGGACAGCACGTGGGCAATGGGGCCAATGCACTCAGCGATGGCCTGCAGAGACTGGCCCATGGCCTGCTGAGACAGGGCCACAGCCTGCAGTGACTGGGTCATTGCCTGCAGAGACAGGGCCATTGCCTGCAGAGACAGGGCCACAGCCTGCAGTGACTGGGTCATTGCCTGCAGAGACAGGGCCACAGCCTGCAGAGACAGGGCCACAGCCTGCAGTGACTGGGTCATTGCCTGCAGAGACAGGGCCACAGCCTGCAGTGACTGGGTCATTGCCTGCAGAGACAGGGCCACAGCCTGCAGTGACTGGGTCATTGCCTGCAGAGACAGGGCCACAGCCTGCAGTGACTGGGTCATTGCCTGCAGAGGACTGGGCCATGGCCTGCAGAGACTGGGCCATGCCTGCAGAGACTGGGCCATGGCTGCTGAGACTGGGCTATGGCCTGCTGAGACTGGGCCATGGCCTGCAGAGACTGGGCCATGGCTGCTGAGACTGGGCCATTGCCTGCAGAGACTGGGCTATGGCCTGCAGAGACTGGGCTATCGCCTGCAGAGACTGGGCCATGGCCTGCAGAGACTGGGCCATGGCCTGCAGAGACTGGGCCATGGTTGCTGAGACTGGGCCATTGCCTGCAGAGACTGGGCCATTGCTTGCAGAGACTGGGCTATGGCCTACTGAGACTGGGCCATTGCCTGCAGAGACTGGGCTATTGCCTGCAGAGACTGGGCCATGGCCTGTTGAGACTGGGCCATGGCCTGCTGAGACAGGGCCACGGCATTGAGCGCCTCTGCCATCTGCCGCTGGCTCTAGCTCATGGTTTCCTGTGAGAGGGCAGCCATGTCCTGGGCCACAGACGCCGCCTGCACGGAAAGCCCCAGGCCTCGCATAGTGCTCCCCATGTCTGACACCGTCGCACCCATTGCCTCCACCGCGGACGTCACCCGTGAGGTTTCAGCCTGGGTGGCACGCATGACCGGCACCACTCCCAGATCCTGGATGCGGGTTGACTCCTCCACCTGCGTCTACAGCCGCCACAAGCCGGCCGTCACCCACTTCGATCGTCTCTGGTTTGGTGACTGCATCGGGTCTATGGGTGGGTGTGGTAACTCCAGGAACCCGGGACCCGTCTGGGCGGCAGGTGTTTGCTTTCACCAGGATGCCCTCCTCATCCCGGCCCCTCTGCTGCTCCTACCTCCACCTCCATCGTCCGACCCAGAATCCATGGTCCCCTGGGGTGGCGGTTCATGTCCACCCGTCCGCTGTGTGTCACTGTCCTATCTTTTGGTGTCATGTGTGTCAGTGTCCTGGGGGTTGGGGTGTTCTGGGTAGTGGTGTCCTGGGTAGGGATGCCCTGGGTAGGGGTGTCCTGGGGGTTGGGGTGTTCTGGGTAGTGGTGTCCTGGGTAGGGGTGTTCTGGGTAGGGGTGTCCTGGGTAGGGGGGTCCTGGGTAGGGGGGTCCTGGGTGGGGGTGTCCTGGGTAGGGATGTCCTGGGTAGGGCTGTCCTGGGTAGGGATGTCCTGGGTAGGGATGTCCTGGGTAAGGGTGTCCTGGGTAGGGGTGTCCTGGGTAGGGCTGTCCTGGGTAGGGCTGTCCTGGGTAGGAGTATCCTGGGTAGGGCTGTCCTGGGTAGGGCTGTCCTGGGTAGGGCTGTCCTGGGTAGGGGTATCCTGGGTAGGGCTGTCCTGGGTAGGGCTGTCCTGGGTAGGGCTGTCCTGGGTAGGGGTGTCCTGGGTAGGGCTGTCCTGGGTAGGGATGTCCTGGGTAGGGCTGTCCTGGGTAGGGATGTCCTGGGTAGGGATTGTCCTGGGTAGGGGTGTCCTGGGTAGGGGTGTCTGGGTAGGGCTGTCCTGGGTAGGGCTGTCCTGGGTAGGGGTGTCCTGGGTAGGGCTGTCCTGGGTAGGGCTGTCCTGGGTAGGGCTGTCCTGGGTAGGGCTGTCCTGGGTAGGGGTATCCTGGGTAGGGCTGTCCTGGGTAGGGCTGTCCTGGGTAGGGCTGTCCTGGGTAGGGGTGTCCTGGGTAGGGCTGTCCTGGGTAGTGGTGTCGTGGGTAGGGGTATCCTGGGTAGGGGTGTCCTGGGTAGGGCTGTCCTGGGTAGGGCTGTCCTGGTAGGGGTGTCCTGGGTAGGGCTGTCCTGGGTAGGGGTGTCCTGGGTGGGGGTGTCCTGGGTAGGGGTGTCCTGGGTAGGGCTGTCCTGGGTAGGGGTGTCCTGGGTGGGGGTGCCCTGGGTAGTGGCTTGGCTGCGACGGGGGTCTGTGGCTGCCCTCCTCGTCGCTGGGTGTCACACGCCTTCGTCGCACATCCGCACGAGACGGGGGTGTCGTTTCCGTGTTGCTCCGGGCCTGTCCCCGTCTCGTGGCCACCCTGGGGCGTCCTGCGGGCGTCGCATGCCGGAGGGGCCGGGCCTGTCCCTGTCTCGTGGCCGCCCTGGGGCGTCCTGCGGGGGCGTCGCATGCCGGAGGGGCCGGGCCTGTCCCTGTCTCGTGGCCACCCTGGGGCGCCCTGGGGCGTCCTGTGGGCGGTTGGCATCCGCGGGGACGGGTGCCTCGACATTTGGTCCTGCAATACACAATACAGCAGCATGGTTAGACGCACAGGCAGTGATCAGGGGACATGGGGAGGGGGGATATGGGGGAGGGGAGTGTCTTGTTATGCTCTTGGCGTAGCATAAGCGGCTTCCTTGATGTTCACTCTGACAAAGGAAGGTTCAGACGTGGAGATAACATCAACACGTTTATTAAACTAATTACAATTCTCCAACTCAGATTCGCCACTACTGTTAATCCTTCTATAGCTACTCAGACTGACAAACCAGTCTGCTACAATCCACATGGTGGGTGTGTTATTGAATCAACCCTGTGTCTGTGCTCATTGAGTGTCTCCTCTGGAAAGAGGAAGATCATGTGTGCTGTGTCCTTTATATATGGGTTGGTGTAATGCCTCCCTGTGGTAGTGTCACCTCTGTGTGTATCGTGAATGCCCATTGGCCGTATCCTATCTTACTGACCTATTGGTTGAGTGTCTGTGTGTCATGTCTCTGGTGCTCCCTCTAGTGTCTCGCTAGTCTACGTATACTTACATTAACCCCTTGTGTATCTACAGTGATGCATATCACCACAGGGGGATATTGGGGGATATGGGGAAGACAGGATATTGGGGGATATGGGGGAACAAAGAACAAAGAAAAGTACAGTGCAGGAACAGGCCCTTCGATCCTCCAAGCCCGTGCCGACCATGCTGCCCGACTAAACTACAATCTTCTACACTTCCTGGGTCGGTATTCCTCTATTCCCATCCTATTCATGTATTTGTCAATATACCCCTTAAATGTCACTATCGTCCCTGCTTCCACCACCTCCTCTGGCAGCGAGTTCCAGGCACCCACTACCCTCTGTGTAAAAAACTTGCCTCGTACATCTACTCTAAACATTGCCCCTCGCACCTTAAACCTATGCCCCTAGAAATTGACCCCTCTACCCTGGGGAAAAGCCTCTGACTATCCACTCTGTCTATGCCCCTCATAATTTTGTATACCTCTCTCAGGTCGCCCCTCAACCTCCATCGTTCCAGTGAGAACAAACCGAGTTTATTCAACTGCTCCTCATAGCTAATGCCCTCCATGTCAGGCAACATCCTGGTAAATCTCTTCTGCATCCTCTCTAAAGCCTCCACATCCTTCTGGTAGTGTGGCGACCAGAATTGAACACTATACTCCAAGTGTGGCCTAACTAAGGTTCTATACAACTGCAACATGACTTGCCAATTCTTATACTCAATGTCCCGGCCAATGAAGGCAAGCATGTCGTATGCCTTCTTGACTACCTTCTCCACCTGTGTTGCCCCTTTCAGTGACCTGTGGACCTGTACACCTAGATCTCTCTGACTTTCAATACTCTTGAGGGTTCTACCATTCACTGTATATTCCCTACCTGCATTAGACCTTCCAAAATGCATTGCCTCACATTTGTCCGGAACTCCATCTGCCATCTCTCCACCCAAGTCTCCAAACGATCTAAATCCTGCTGTATCCTCTGACAGTCCTCATCGCTATCCGCAATTCCACCAATCTTTGTGTCGTCCGCAAACTTACTAATCAGACCAGTTACATTTTCCTCCAAATCATTTATATATACTACGAACAGTAAAGGTCCTAGCACTGATCCCTGCGGAACACCACTAGTCACAGCCCTCCAATTAGAAAAGCACCCTTCCATTGCTACTCTCTGCCTTCTATGACCTAGCCAGTTCTGTATCCACCTTGCCAGCTCACCCCTGATCCCGTGTGACTTCACCTTTTGTACCAATCTACCATGAGGGACCTTGTCAAAGGCCTTACTGAAGTCCATATAGACAACATCTACTGCCCTACCTGCATCAATCATCTTTGTGACCTCTTCGAAAAACTCTATCAAGTTCGTAAACTTGGGGAGGGGGGGGGATATGGGGAGGGGGGAATATGGGTTATGGGGGAGGGGGGATATGGGGGAGGGGGGTTATTGGGGGAATGGAGAGGGGGATATTGGGGCTGTGGGGGAGCAGGGATACTTGGGGAATGGGGATGGGCCGTGGGGTGTCTCATTTGGTTGTGCGCCCCCGACCTCTGCATCGGCAACCTCCTGGTCCTCGGGTTTGCCTACCAGTTCCAGGTCCCTCTCCTCATGAACGGTGAGTGGTCTCTCATCAACAGGGCCCACTCCGGTCCTCTCATGCTCCCGTTGTGTGCGCGCTTCTCCTGTGGAGGGAGGGAGGGCGGACGGGGGGGTGGCAGGGATAAAGGGAAACAGTGTTAGGCAGGGATATATATGCTGGCCAGTGGTTGTGCGTATATTGGCATAGGTACGCAGCACATTAAGGTTATGGTTGGTTGCACCTGGGGGTGTGCCGCACATCGTGGGGGAGGGGGAGGGTACTCACCCTGGCTGTCCTGAGGTCATTCACCTTCTTGTGGCATTGGGTGCTTGTCCTTGGTGTTACAGCCACAGCGCTGACGGCCTCTGCCACCTCCCTCCACAGGCGCCAACTGAGGCGTGGGGAAACCCTGCGGCCATGCCTCGATGTTGCACTCCTGGAACGTTGGGGCTGCGCGGCGGGCGGCCACCTTGTTGGATCTCCGGGGGTGGGGGGCAGCGTCTTTTGTGCTGTGACGCTGCCTGGCGTCAATGATGCCGCGCGTCCACGGCGGGTGGCGCCGTCACGAATGGAGTCACGCCGCTACTAGCCCATTCCGGGCCGAAGAATTTGCGCCGTTTGGCGGGCCCGACACCAGAGTGATCCACATCGTTTTTGACGCTGGATCCCGGCCATCGCGCCGATTATCGGAGAATCCCGCCCCATGCCTGGATATTGTCCAGGTCTTGCTGCATTTGGACATCACAGAATCACTGAATTTACAGTGCAGAAGGAGGCCATTCAGCTCATCGAGTCTACACTGGCCTTTGGAAAGAGCACCCTGTTATGTTATCAGGGCTGGTAATATGTTGTATTCTTTGACTTTTCTTCCAGAATGACCTGATGTAGTGTTGACAGAGAATATACCAATCAAAAGATTGAAACAAAACAAACTTATTATTACGCTACTAATTAAATGAAGTTTGCGCACTCTACTGAGTTATCGATGATAACAAATGATATTGAATCTGCACTACAGTATTCAATATTCTATCTAACCATTAACTACACTATGACTTGACCTCGTACCACATATCTCCAATCAACTTTCACCTTGCTCTCTCCACGTTCTCTTCAGCTTCTCCCAGAATTCCTTGAGAGGCTGTCTTAAATACACTGAATGAGTAAGGCCCTCTAATGTTTGATTTACACATAGATGTAATTATTAACCCTCCACTCTCCTGACTATATACATATTATTACATCCCCCTTTTTGTTAAGACATTTCTTTTCTGTTATTAAAAGGAAAAAATGCATAATATTGGTGTATATTGAGATGTTTGTTTCTCATCGGGGTCAAAGAAGGAAAAAACAAGTGCAATTGTCAATTGTGACTTCAGATCTATCCATTCTTTTAGATGAGCATCAGTCCACTAAAATATAGAATACATTTTGATGAGATGTCGCAAAGCTGAGTTCTGGAAGAGAGGTTTGGAATGAACTTTCCAAGAAAGTTTGTAACACCTAGAATGTCAACCTGCTTTCTTGTCCTCTGAGACTGTCATTTTCTGTATGGCAGCAATCTTGTCATTGTCAGGTCGCACACCATGTTCCGAAATTTGGTCTCCCAGGAACTGTAAAGTTGAGATACTAAAATGGCATTTGGCTCTATTTAGTTTTAAACCCAATTTGTGTATCCATTGAAAAACTTGCAATAGCCTTGCATTGTGCTCTTCACGTGTAGATTACCAGACAATGATATCATCCACGTACTCGTAATCGATCAAAACCTTCAGTCATTTGTTCCATCACACAATGAAATATATCTGAATCTAAAATAATACCAAATGGCATTCTGGTGAAACAGTATCGACAAAACCGTGTGTTGAACGTATACAATTTCTTGCTTGTGTTATCTAACTGCATTTGCCAAAAACCTCTGGAGGCATCCAGTTTGGAAAAATTTTAGCATTCGCCATTTCGCTGGTGATTTCTTCACGCTTGGGTATTGGATAGTGTTCACGCTTTATAGTTTTATTGAGATCTTTTGGATCTATGCAAATCCTTAATTCCCCAGAAGGTTTCTTTATGCACACCATTGAACTGGCCCAGTCAGTCGGTGCTGTTATCTTGGATATTATGCCAAGATTTTGCATACATGCAAGTTCTTGCTTTAATCTTTCATTAAGCGGGTCAGGAACTCTTCCATGAGGGTGTACCACTGGTTTGGCATCTGGCTTCAATTGAATTTTACATTGAACAGGAAGAGTACTCAAAAACGTGAGGAAAGCGATCAAGAATTCCTTGTATGTCTTCCCAAACAGGTGGAAAAGGTGAACTGGTGCTATAAATTCTTTGAACTAGGTGAAGATCCTGACAGGCTTGTGCACCTAAGAGAGAAGATCTGTGTGATTCAACAATCTCAAATCTTAGTGATATGGCAGTGTCATGATTTGTCACCAATAAATAGCATGATCCCAATGAGGTGATTGCGTTGCCATTATAATCGCGCAATTGACAATCTGTTTTCCTGATTTTAGAAGGTTGCCTTAATTGCGAAAGGTCATTTTTGTTGATCAAATTCGCAGAAGCTCCTGTATAAGTTTGAAAATGATTTCAGAACCATTTACTTGAAGCGTTGTGTTCTATTCGGATTCCGTGTTAATAGATTGTACTATTTGAGTAGGAGTTGAAACATCTGTAGTGGCATCACATTTTACTATAATGCCTACAAAGAAGGAATTTTCTAAGCAGTAAGCATCAAGATCATCGGCAAAATTATCATTCTGATCAGCTTCTTCTGTTGTGTCTACACGTCTTACATTCATATGTGCCTTAGGTATTTTTGCAGATTTTAACGGTGTTGTTTTAAGTGAAGTTCTGCATTACACAGCAAAGTGGTTGAGTTTGCCACATTGTGAGCAAGTTTTTCCCGTGCAGACCTTGTTTTGTGTGGGTGGGTATGTCCTCAGCGTCCACATGTCATGACGTTCATGACGTCACGCGTATAGTGCCTTTGTGCATGTGCAGATCGGTCTTCTTCCGTCTCGCGTCTTTTTGCAAAGTGCGCATGTGTAGGTCGGGAATGTGCATGCGCAACATGGCTGCCATCCAAAATGCACATTTTTCTGAACTGCGACACAGCTCCAATGCATTCGATCTCATGGCTCGTTTTCACACCCTTTTCTTTTTGCAGAATCTCAGAATACTGACTCTTAAACAATTCATGCGTTCGACACATTTCAATAGCATTTTCAAGCTTGAGATCTTTCTGTCTCAGCAAACATTCCCTGAGCTTATCATCTATAATTCAAAAGACAATTTGATCTCTGTTCATAGAATCTGATAGGATAGAGAAATTACGGGCGGAATTCTCCGCACTCACGACGGGGCGGAGAATAGCGGGCGGCGTAAATTTTTATGGTCACGCTGGTCCGACGCCCTCCCCGCTATTCTCCCCCCCCCCACGCCCGCCTCCCGACATGAATCGCTGCCCGCCGTTTTTTTACGGCGAGCAGCGATTCACCCCTGGCCGATGGGCCGATTTCCAAGGCCTTTACGACCGTTTTTATGAACGTAAATCACACCTGGTCTGACCGTTCGTAAAAACGGCCGTGAAGTCCCGATCTGGGGAACCATGGCACCGATTGGCACGGCAGTACCACGGCCGTGCCAAGGGTGCCATGGGCCCTCGATCGGTGGGCACCGATCGCGGGCAGCGGGTACTTACCCCGCGCACTCTTTATCCTTCCGCCGCCCCACTGTATCCATTCGCGGGGCGGCTGAGGGGCATACTGGCCCGCGCATGCGCGGGTTTCACGCAAATGCGTGATGACATCATCCGCGCATACGCGGGTTGGAGTCGTCCAATCCGCGCATGCGCGGCTGACGTCATCTGACGCATCAGCCGTCGCTAACTCTGGCTAGCGGGCTTAACGAGATTCGTTAAGCCCGCGATGCCGGAGGTCACGGCCGCGGGATGCTAGCCCCGACCGGGGAGCAGAATCGGTTCCCGGTCGGGGGGGCGGAGGCTGGCGTCAAACCCGCCCGTTTTTGACGCCAGCCTCACGATTTCACGCGGGTGCGGAGAATCACGCCCTACATATTTGAGCTTCGAGTTTTAAATCAGTCATGGAGCAATTAATCGACTCGCCATTTTTTTTGTATCCTTTCCTTAAAGACAAATCTCTCATATGTTTCATTAATTTGTATCTTGTAGTGCAGATCAAATTTTTCTGTGACAACACCTTCGTCCGTTGCAAATTGAAATGAGTTATATTGTTCTATGGCTTGTGGACCAGCCATCATTAGAAATAATACTAGTTTCCGATCATTACTTGCATTATTTAAATCAGATGCAGACAGATATAGCTGAAACTGTTGTTTGAAGACTCGCCAGTTAACTTCTAGTTTACCAGATCTCCTGAGCTGTCGTAGAGATTGAACTGTCTCCATGTGTCCGGATTCTTCGGTGTTTTGCAGTAACTGGTCTGTAAGCAGTCTGTTCTTCAAAGTCTGAAACGCATGCTAGATTTTCTATTAGTTAGATTCTAACTAATCTATCTAAATAACTTCAGCAGTATCCTGCTACCATGTTATATTATATTTTTTGTCCTTTCTAGCAGAATAACCCGATGTAGAGTTGTCAAAGAGTACACCAATCAAAAGATTGAAACAAAACTAATTTATTATTACACTACTAATTAAATGAAGTTCACACACTCTACTGAGTTATAGATGATAACAAATGATATTGAATCTGTACTGCAGTATTCAATATTCTATCTAACTATTAACTACACTATGACTTGACCTAGTGCCATATATCTCTAATCAACTTTCACTCTGCTCTCTCCACGTTCTCTTCAGCTTCTCCCAGAATTCCTTGAGAGGCTGTCTTAAATACAGTGAATTAGTAACGCCCTCTACTGTTTGATTTACACATAGAAGTAATTATTAACACATTATATCATTACACACTCTACCTAAGCCCACACCTTCACCCTATCCCCATACCTCCACATTGTCCTTGCAACCCCATCTGACCTTTTTTTTTTTGGACACTAGGGGCAATTTAGCATTGCCAGGCCACCTAACCCGCACATCTTTGGACTGTGGGAGGAAACCAGAGCACCCGGAGGAAACCCACGCAGACACAGAGAGAACATGCAGACTGCACACAGACAGTCACTGAAGCCGGGAATCGAACCTGGAACCCTAGAGCTGTGAAGCAACTGTGCTAACCACTGTGCTACAGTGCTGCCCCACTTGATTAGCTGAAGAGTCACGAATGGTGCTGAACATTGTGCAGTCATCCGCAAACATCCCCACTTCTGACCTTATGATGGAAGGAAGGTCATTGATGAAGCAGCTGAAGATGCAGTACAAAGTATGGCAGGCTGCGATTGAACTTTTACCTTGTCATCAATGCGGAGACCCGAGGCAACACTGTAGAGGGTCCTTGTAGTAATACAGAGGTTTATTAATGGAAGACAAAGGCTGGTATATATACAGGTACAGAACACAATAGGATGAGTTCTCTCCGGGGTCCACACTGCCCAGGCTCCTGCACTAACTCACTATTGGCTTGGGATTGCATCCTCCCACATGTTTGGCTCTGGGCCAGTCACATGACCTGCCAAGTCAGCACTACCAAACCTTACAAAAGCCTATGTAGGGCTGCATCCTCTTGCTCAAACTGTAGTGTTCATTCAGAGAAATCAATGAATCAGACACTATTTACTTTAACAAATGCTGGCTGCCCTTGATTTTTAAATGATTTGCTCAGGGAATATTTATTTCTCCACCATGCAAATTTCTCTTCCATCTCCCATCATTCCCTCTTCAAGCTCAGTTATCCATGAAACTAACTCCCTGCTCCCTTGATGCCCATTCCCATCAACTACCCCTCTTGATGCCGATACTAACCAACTGCCCATCTTGGTGCCTAAACTAACCAGTTCCCCTCTTGGTGCCTATACTAGCCAACTGCCCATCTTGGTGCCTATACCAGCCAACTACCCCTGTAGGTGCCGATACTAGCCAATTACCCCTCTTGGTGCCTATACTAACCAACTGCCCCTCTTGGTGCCGATACTAGCCAACTGCCCCTCTTGGTGCCTATACTAACCAACTGCCCCTCTTGGTGCCTATACTAGCCAACTGCCCCTCTTGCTGCCTATACTAGCCAACTGCCCCTCTTGGTGCCTATACTAGCCAACTGCCCCTCTTGGTGCCTATACTAGCCAACTGCCCCTCTTGGTGCCTATACTAGCCAACTGCCCCTCTTGCTGCCTATACTAGCCAATTACCCCTCTTGGTGCCTATACTAGCCAACTGCCCCTCTTGTTGCCTATACTAGCCAACTACCCCTCTTGGTGCCTATACTAACCAGTTCCCCTCTTGGTGCCGATACTAACCAACTACCCCTCTTGCTGCCTATACCAGCCAACTACCCCTGTTGGTGCCTATACTAGCCAACTGCCCCTCTTGGTGCCTATACTAACCAACTACCCCTGTTGGTGCCTATACTAACCAACTACCCCTCTTGCTGCCTATACTAACCAACTACCCCTCTTGCTGCCTATACTAACCAACTACCCCTCTTGCTGCCTATACCAGCCAATCACCCCTGTTGGGGCCTATACTAGCCAACTACCCCTATTGGTGCCTATACTAGCCAACTACCCCTGTTGGTGCCGATACTAGCCAATTGCCCCTCTTGCTGCCTATACTAGCCAACTGCCCCTCTTGCTGCCTATACTAGCCAACTGCCCATCTTGGTGCCTATACTAACCAACTACCCCTCTTGCTGACTATACGAGCCAACTACCCCTCTTGGTGCCTATACTAACCAACTACCCCTCTTGTTGCCTATACTAGCCAACTGCCGCTGTTGGTGCCTATACTAGCCAACTGCCCCTCTTAGTGCCGATACTAGCCAACTGCCCCTCTTGCTGCCTATACTAGCCAACTACCCCTGTTGGTGCCTATACCAGCCAACTACCCCTGTTGGTGCCGATACTAGCCAATTGACCCTCTTGGTGCCTATACTAGCCAGCTGCCCCTGTTGGTGCCTATACTAGCCAACTGCCCCTCTTGGTGACCAAACAAGCCAACTGCCCCTCTTGCTGCCTATACTAGCCAACTAACCCTGTTGGTGCCTATACTAGCCAACTCCCCCTCTTGGTGCCTATACTAGCCAACTGCCCCTCTTGGTACCTATACTAGCCAACTACCCCTCTTGCTGCCTATACTAACCAACTGCCACTCTTGGTGCCTAAACTAACCAGTTCCCCTCTTGCTGCCTATACTAACCAACTGCCACTTTTGGTGCCTAAACTAACCAGTTCCCCTCTTGCTGCCTATACTAACCAACTACCCCTGTTGGTGCCTATACTACCCAACTGCCCCTCTTGGTGCCTATACTAGCCAACTGCCCCTCTTGGTGCCTATACTAGCCAACTGCCCCTCTTGGTGCCTATACTAGCCAACTACCCCTCTTGGTGCCTAAACTAACCAGTTCCCCTCTTGCTGCCTATACTAGCCAACTACCCCTCTTGCTGCCTATACTAGCCAACTGCCCCTCTTGCTGCCTATACTAGCCAACTGCCCCTCTTGGTGCCTATACTAGACAACTGCCCCTCTTGCTGCCTATACTAACCAGTTCCCCTCTTGGTGCCTATACTAGCCAACTGCCCCTCTTGCTGCCTATACTAGCCAACTGCCCCTCTTGGTGCCTATACCAGCCAACTGCCCCTCTTGCTGCCTATACTAGCCAACTACCCCTGTTGTTGCCTATACTAGCCAACTGCCCCTCTTGCTGCCTATACTAGCCAACTACCCCTATAGGTGCCTATACTAGCCAACTACCCCTCTTTCTGCCTATACTAGCCAACTGCCCCTCTTTGTGCATATACTAGCCAACTACTCCTCTTGCTGCCTATACTAGCCAACTGCCCCTCTTGGTGCCTATACTAGCCAACTACCCCTCTTGGTGCCTATACTAGCCAACTGCCCCTCTTGCTGCCTATACTAGCCAAGTGCACCTCTTGGTGCCTAAACTAACCAGTTCCCCTCTTGGTGCCTATACTAGCCAACTGCCCCTCTTGGTGCCTATACTAGCCAACTGCCCCTCTTGGTGCCTAAGCTAACCAGTTCCCCTCTTGGTGCCTATACTGGCCAACTGCCCCTGTTGGTGCCTATACTAACCAACTACCCCTCTTGCTGCCTATACTAGCCAACTACCCCTCTTGGTGCCTAAACTAACCAGTTCCCCTCTTGGTGCCTATACTAGCCAACTGCCCCTCTTGGTGCCTATACTAGCCAACTGCCCATCTTGCTGCCTATACTAGCCAACTGCCCCACTTGGTGCCTATACTAACCAACTATCCGCTTGCTGCCTATACTAACCAGATCCCCTCTTGGTGCTTATACTAGCCAACTGCCCCTCTTGGTGCCCATACTAGCCAACTACCCCTGTTGGTGCCGATAATAGCCAACTACTCCTCTTGCTGCCTATACTAACCAACTACCCCTCTTGCTGCCTATACCAGCCAACTACCCCTGTTGGTGCCTATACTAGCCAACTACTCCTCTTGCTGCCTATACTAACCAACTACCCCTCTTGCTGCCTATACCAGCCAACTACCCCTGTTGGTGCCGATACTAACCAACTACCCCTCTTGCTGCCTATACTAGCCCACTACGCCTGTTGGTGCCTATACCAGCCAACTGCCCCTCTTGGTGCCTATACTAGCCAACTGACCCTCTTGGTGCCTATACTAGCCAACTACCCCTCTTGGTGCCTAAACTAACCAGTTCCCCTCTTGGTGCCTATACTAGCCAACTACCCCTCTTGCTGCCTATACTAGCCAACTGCCCCTCTTGGTGCCTATACTAGCCAACTACCCCTGTTGGTGCCTATACTAGCCAACTGCCCCTCTTGGTGCCGATACTAGCCAACTACCCCTCTTGCTGCCTATACTAGCCAACTACCCCTCTTGCTGCCTATACTAGCCAACTGCCCCTCTTGGTGCCTATATTAGCCAACTGCCCCTCTTGCTGCCTATACTAGCCAACTGCCCCTCTTGGTGCCTATACCAGCCAACTGCCCCTCTTGCTGCCTATACTAGCCAACTACCCCTGTTGGTGCCTATACTAGCCAACTGCCCCTCTTGCTGCCTATACTAGCCAACTGCCCCTCTTGGTGCCTATACCAGCCAACTACCCCTATTGATGCCTATACTAGCCAACTACCCCTCTTTCTGCCTATACTAGCCAACTGCCCCTCTTTGTGCCTATACTAGCCAACTACTCCTCTTGCTGCCTATACTAGCCAACTGCCCCTCTTGGTGCCTATACTAGCCAACTACCCCTCTTGGTGCCTATACTAGCCAACTGCCCCTCTTGCTGCCTATACTAGCCAACTGCACCTCTTGGTGCCTAAACTAACCAGTTCCCCTCTTGGTGCCTATACTAGCCAACTGCCCCTCTTGGTGCCTATACTAGCCAACTGCCCCTCTTGGTGCCTAAACTAACCAGTTCCCCTCTTGGTGCCTATACTGGCCAACTGCCCCTGTTGGTGCCTATACTAACCAACTACCCCTCTTGCTGCCTATACTAGCCAACTACCCCTCTTGGTGCCTAAACTAACCAGTTCCCCTCTTGGTGCCTATACTAGCCAACTGCCCCTCTTGGTGCCTATACAAGCCAACTGTCCCTCTTGGTGCCTATACTAGCCAACTGCCCCTCTTGGTGCCTATACTAGCCAACTGCCCCTCTTGGTGCCTAAACTAACCAGTTCCCCTCTTGGTGCCTATACTAGCCAACTGCCCCTCTTGGTGCCTATACTAGCCAACTGCCCCTCTTGGTGCCTAAACTAACCAGTTCCCCTCTTGGTGCCTATACTAGCCAACTGCCTCTCTTGGTGCCTATACTAGCCAACTACCCCTCTTGCTACCTATACTAGCCAACTGCCCATCTTGGTGCCGAAACTAGCCAACTACCCCTCTTGCTGCCTATACTAGCCAACTACCCCTCTTGCTGCCTATACTAGCCAACTGCCCCTCTTGGTGCCTATACTAACCAACTGCCCCTCTAGGTGCCTATACTAGCCAACTACCCGCTTGCTGCCTATACTAGCCAACTGCCCCTCTTGGTGCCTATACTAGCCAACTACCCCTGTTGGTGCCTATACTAGCCAACTGCCCCTCTTGCTGCCTATACTAGCCAACTGCCCCTCTTGGTGCCTATACTAGCCAACTACCCCTCTTGGTGCCTATATTGGCCAACTGCCCCTCTTTGTGCCTATACTAGCCAACTACTCCTCTTGCTGCCTATACTAGCCAACTGCCCCTCTTGCTGCCTATACTAGCCAACTGCCCCTCTTGCTGCCTATACTAGCCAACTGCCCCTCTTGCTGCCTATACTAGCCAACTGCCCCTCTTGGTGCCTATACTAGCCAACTACCCCTCTTGGTGCCTAAACTAACCAACTACCCGCTTGCTGCCTATACTAGCCAACTACCCCTCTTTGTGCCGATACCAGCCAACTGCCCCTCTTTCTGCCTATACTAGCCAACTACCCCTCTTGCTGCCTATACTAGCCAACTACTCCTCTTGGTACCTATACTAGCCAACTGCCCCTCTTGCTGCCTATACTAGCCAACTGCCCCTCTTGCTGCCTATACTAGCCAACTGCCCCTCTTGCTGCCTATACTAGCCAACTACCCCTCTTGCTGCCTATACTAGCCAACTACTCCTCTTGGTACCTATACTAGCCAACTACCCCTCTTGGTACCAATACTAGCCAACTACACTTCTGGTGCCTGTGCTAGCTAACTGTCTCTGTGGCTGTGCTAGCTAACTGCCCCTCTGTGTCTATGCTAGCTAACTGCCCCTCTGTGTCTGTGCTAGCTAACTGCCTCTCTGTGTCTGTGCTAGCTAACTGCCTCTCTGTGTCTGTGCTAGCTAACTGCCTCTCTGTGTCTATGCTAGCTAACTGCTTCTCTGTGTCTGCTAGCTAACTGCCTCTCTGTGTCTATGCTAGCTAACTGCCCCTCTGTGTCTGTGCTAGCTAACTGCCTCTCTGTGTCTATGCTAGCTAACTGTCTCTCTGTGTCTGTGCTAGCTAACTGCCTCTCTGTGTCTGTGCTAGCTAACTGCCCCTCTGTGTCTATGCTAGCTAACTGCCTCTCTGTGTCTATGCTAGCTAACTGCCTCTCTGTGTCTGTGCTAGCTAACTGCCTCTCTGTGTCTGTGCTAGCTAACTGCCCCTCTGTGTCTGTGCTAGCTAACTGCCCCTCTGTGTCTGTGCTAGCTAACTGCCCCTCTGTGTCTGTGCTAGCTAACTGCCTCTCTGTGTCTGTGCTAGCTAACTGTCCCTCTGTGTCTATGCTAGCTAACTGCCCCTCTGTGTCTGTGCTCGCTCACTGCCCCTCTGTGTCTGTGCTAGCTAACTGCCTCTCTGTGTCTATGCTAGCTAACTGCCCCTCTGTGTCTGTGCTAGCTAACTGCCTCTCTGTGTCTGTGCTAGCTAACTGCCCCTCTGTGTCTGTGCTAGCTAACTGCCCCTCTGTGTCTGTGCTAGCTAACTGCCCCTCTGTGTCTGTGCTAGCTAACTGCCTCTCTGTGTCTGTGCTAGCTAACTGCCTCTCTGTGTCTGTGCTCGCTCACTGCCTCTCTGTGTCTGTGCTAGCTAACTGCCTCTCTGTGTCTGTGCTAGCTAACTGCCTCTCTGTGTCTGTGCTAGCTAACTGCCTCTCTGTGTCCATGCTAGCTAACTGCCCCTCTGTTTCTATGCTAGCTAACTGCCTCTCTGTGTCTGTACTAGCTAACTGCCTCTCTGTGTCTGTGCTAGCTAACTGCCTCTCTGTGTCTGTGCTAGCTAACTGCCCCTCTGTGTCTGTGCTAGCTAACTGCCCCTCTGTGTCTGTGCTAGCTAACTGCCCCTCTGTGTCTGTGCTAGCTAACTGCCTCTCTGTGTCTATGCTAGCTAACTGCCCCTCTGTGTCTGTGCTAGCTAACTGTCTCTCTGTGTCTGTGCTAGCTAACTGCCCCTCTGTGTCTGTGCTAGCTAACTGCCCCTCTGTGTCTGTGCTAGCTAACTGCCCCTCTGTGTCTGTGCTAGCTAACTGCCCCTCTGTGTCTGTACTAGCTCACTGCCCCTCTGTGTCTGTGCTAGCTAACTGTCTCACTGTGGCTGTGCTAGCTAACTGCCTCTCTGTGTCTGTGCTAGCTAACTGCCTCTCTGTGTCTATGCCAGCTAACTGTCTCTCTGTGTCTGTGCTAGCTAACTGCCCCTCTGTGTCTGTGCTAGCTAACTGCCTCTCTGTGTCTGTGCCAGCTAACTGTCTCTCTGTGTCTGTGCTAGCTAACTGCCTCTCTGTGTCTGTGCTAGCTAACTGCCCCTCTGTGTCTGTGCTAGCTAACTGCCTCTCTGTGTCTATGCTAGCTAACTGCCTCTCTGTGTCTGTGCTAGCTAACTGCCTCTCTGTGTCTGTGCTAGCTAACTGCCTCTCTGTGTCTGTGCTAGCTAACTGCCTCTCTGTGTCTGTACTAGCTAACTGCCTCTCTGTGTCTATGCTAGCTAACTGCCTCTCTGTGTCTGTGCTAGCTAACTGCCTCTCTGTGTCTATGCTAGCTAACTGCCTCTCTGTGTCTATGCTAGCTAACTGCCTCTCTGTGTCTGTACTAGCTAACTGCCTCTCTGTGTCTATGCTAGCTAACTGCCTCTCTGTGTCTGTGCTAGCTAACTGCCTCTCTGTGTCTGTGCTAGCTAAGTGCCCCTCTGTGTCTGTGCTAGCTAACTGCCTCTCTGTGTCTGTGCTAGCTAAGTGCCCCTCTGTGTTTGTGCTAGCTCACTGCCCCTCTGTGTCTGTGCTAGCTAACTGCCTCTCTGTGTCTATGCTAGCTAACTGCCCCTCTGTGTCTGTGCTAGCTCACTGCCCCTCTGTGTCTGTGCTAGCTAACTGCCCCTATGTGTCTGTGCTAGCTAACTTCCCCTCTGTGTCTGTGGTAGCTAACTGCCCCTCTGTGTCTGTGCTAGCTAACTGCCCCTCTGTGTCTGTGCTAGCTAACTGCCCCTCTGTGTCTGCGTTAGCTCACTGCCCCTCTGTGTCTGTGCTAGCTAACTGCCCCTCTGTGTCTGTGCTAGCTAACTGTCTCTCTGTGTCTGTGCTAGCTTACTGCCTCTCTGTGTCTGTGCTAGCTAACTGCCCCTATGTGTCTGTGCTAGCTAACTGCCTCTCTGTGTCTGTGTTAGCTAACTGCCGCTCTGTGTGTGTGCTAGCTCACTGCCCCTCTGTGTCTGTGCTAGCTAACTGCCTCTCTGTGTCTGTGCTAGCTAACTGCCCCTCTGTGTCTGTGCTAGCTAACTGCCACTCTGTGTCTGTGCTAGCTAACTGCCCCTCTGTGTCTATGCTAGCTAACTGCCCCTCTGTGTCTGTGCTAGCTAACTGCCTCTCTGTGTCTGTGCTAGCTAACTGCCCCTCTGTGTCTGTGCTAGCTAACTGCCTCTCTGTGTCTGTGCTAGCTAACTGCCTCTCTGTGTCTGTGCTAGCTAACTGCCTCTCTGTGTCTATGCTAGCTAACTGCCCCTCTGTGTCTATGCTAGCTAACTGTCTCTCCGTGTCTGTGCTAGCTAACTGCCTCTCTGTGTCTGTGCTAGCTTACTGCCTCTCTGTGTCTGTGCTAGCTAACTGCCTCTCTGTGTCTATGCTAGCTAACTGCCTCTCTGTGTCTGTGCTAGCTAACTGCCCCTCTGTGTCTGTGCTAGCTAACTGCCTCTCTGTGTCTGTGCTAGCTAACTGCCCCTCTGTGTCTGTGCTAGCTAACTGCCTCTCTGTGTCTATGCTAGCTAACTGCCTCTCTGTGTCTGTGCTAGCTAACTGCCCCTCTGTGTCTATGCTAGCTAACTGTCTCTCTGTGTCTGTGCTAGCTAACTGCCTCTCTGTCTCTATGCTAGCTAACTGCCTCTCTGTGTCTGTGCTAGCTAACTGCCCCTCTGTGTCTGTGCTAGCTAACTGCCTCTCTGTGTCTGTGCTAGCTAACTGCCTCTCTGTGTCTGTGCTAGCTAACTGCCTCTCTGTGTCTGTGCTAGCTAACTGCCTCTCTGTGTCTGTGCTAGCTAACTGCCTCTCTGTGTCTGTGCTAGCTAACTGCCTCTCTGTGTCTCTGATAGCTAACTGCCTCTCTGTTTCTGTGCTAGCTAACTGCCCCTTTGTGTCTGTGCTAGCTAACTGTCCCTCTGTGTCTGTGCTAGCTAACTGCCTCTCTGTGTCTGTGCTAGCTAACTGCCTCTCTGTGTCTGTGCTAGCTAACTGCCTCTCTGTGTCTATGCTAGCTAACTGCCCCTCTGTGTCTGTGCTAGCTAACTGCCTCTCTGTGTCTGTGCTAGCTAACTGCCCCTCTGTGTCTATGCTAGCTAACTGCCCCTCTGTGTCTGTGCTAGCTAACTGCCCCTCTGTGTCTGTGCTAGCTAACTGCCCCTCTGTGTCTGTGCTAGCTAACTGCCTCTCTGTGTCTATGCTAGCTAACTGCCCCTCTGTGTCTGTGCTAGCTAACTGTCTCTCTGTGTCTGTGCTAGCTAACTGCCCCTCTGTGTCTGTGCTAGCTAACTGCCTCTCTGTGTCTGTACTAGCTAACTGCCCCTCTGTGTCTGTGCTAGCTAACTGTCTCACTGTCGCTGTGCTAGCTAACTGTCTCACTGTGTCTGTGCTAGCTCACTGCCCCTCTGTGTCTGTGCTAGCTAACTGTCTCTCTGTGGCTGTGCTAGCTAACTGAATCTGTGTGTGTGTAATGACTAAGTGTATGTGTGTGAATAGTGTGTTTGTAATGAGTGAGTGTATGTGGGGACAGTGTACTGATAATCAGTGAGTGTGTCTGTGTGGATAATGAGTGAGTGTGTGTGTAAAGGGTGAGTGTGTGTGTAATGGGCGAGTGTGTGTGTAATGAGTGACTGTGTGTAATGAATGAGTGTGTGTGTAATGAGTGAGTGTGTGTGTAATGAGTGAGTGTGTGTGTAATGAGTGAGTGTGTGTAATGAGTGAGTGTGTGTGTAATGAGTGAGTGTGTGTGTAATGAGTGAGTGTGTGTGTAATGAGTGACTGTGTGTAATTAGCGAGTGTGTGTGAAATGAGTGAGTGTGTGTGTAATGAGTGAGTGTGTGTGTAATGAGAGAGTGTGTGTGTAATGAGAGAGTGTGTGTGTAATGAGAGAGTGTGTGTGTAATGAGTGAGTGTGTGTGTAATGAGTGAGTGTGGTTGTAATGAGTGAGTGTGTGTGTAATGAGTGACTGTGTAATGAGTGAGTGTGTGTGTAATGAGTGACTGTGTGTAATGAGTGAGTGTGTGTGTAATGGGTGAGTGTGTGTGTAATGAGTGACTGTGTGTAATGAGTGAGTGTGTGTGTAATGAGTGAGTGTGTGTAATGAGTGACTGTGTGTAATGAGTGAGTGTGTGTGTAATGAGAGAGTGTGTGTGTAATGAGAGAGTGTGTGTTTAATGAGTGAGTGTGTGTGTAATGAGAGAGTATGTGTGTAATGAGTGAGTGTGTGTGTAATGAGAGAGTGTGTGTGTAATGAGAGAGAGTGTGTGTAATGAGAGACTGTGTGTAATGAGTGAGTGTGTGTGTAATGAGAGAGTGTGTGTGTAATGAGAGAGAGTGTGTGTAATGAGAGACTGTGTGTAATGAGTGAGTGTGTGTGTAATGAGAGAGAGTGTGTGTAATGAGAGACTGTGTGTAATGAGTGAGTGTGTGTGTAATGAGTGAGTGTGTGTGTAATGAGTGAGTGTGTGTAATGAGAGAGAGTATGTGTAATGAGAGAGTGTATGTAAGGGGCTGTTTAGCACACTGGGCTAAATCGCTGGCTTTGAAAGCAGACCAAGGCAGGCCAGCAGCACGGTTCAATTCCTGTAACAGTCTTCCTGAACAGGTGCCGGAATGTGGCGACTAGGGGCTTTTCACAGTAACTTCATTGAAGCCTACTTGTGACAATAAGCGATTTTCATTCATTTTTGTGTGTGTGAAGAGTGTGTTGTTAATGAGTGAGTGTATCTGTGTGGATAATGAGTGATTGTGTATATGCGTGTGCAGATAATGAACGAATGTGTGTGTATGGATAGTGTGTGTGGATAATTAGTGAGTGTGATGTGCTGAGAATGAGTGAGTGTGTATGTGTGTGTGTGGATAATGAGTGAGTATGTGTGTGTGTACAATGAGTGGGTGTATGGATAGTGTGTGTGTATATAATGAGTGTGCGTGTGTGTGTATAGAATAACTGAGTGTATGTGTGTGTCGAAAAAGACTGAGTGTGGGTGTGTGTGTATGTGGCTCAGGCTCACTTCCGGACTCGGTGCACGCAACAGAACACATTAGCATCAATGCCACCCAGAGAGGAAGTAAAACATGTGCTTGTATTGAGGAGGAAGCTGCTGAGGGCCCTGTGGTAAAATCTCCACCCCCATCACTTCCTGATTCAGCAATCGATGTAGCTGACGATCAAGACATTCTCCCAGGCTTCAGGAGGATGTAATAATCTGCTCACTCGTGGCATTGTCCCCACTACAGGAATTCCACTTCATGTTGTCAAAGCCCTGATATCACAGCTTCAACGAGAAATACAGATCCCATCGCCGAGATGAGCCACGATGGATCCCAGGCTAGTTCGGAATGAAAATGAACCAGGGATGCAGAAACATGGCACACAATCCCATACCCAGATTGCCAAATCATCAGAAGCCTGCCTCTTGATTTTGATGAGACGAAGTTGAAAGAAGTTCGCACAGCAGGACGTGTAGGCGATAGGAAGAAATTAATAAGATTTATGAAGATACATATACAAACTCCTCCACACCCCTAAGGGTCTCCCTTCCCTGACCGGCATCCATGCCGAGGTTTTTATGTGAGTTGGGGCTCTCCCTGTTAAGGAGAAGCCCGCCCCCATAAGGGGGCAGCTCATATTCCTGGAAGGTCATGGGAAACCATATGGTCCTGATCCCGAGACCGCCACTGGGGTGATATCGCTCTCCTCCTCCCCACCCCCAGGTCTGGAACAACATCACCATCCATGGGTAAGCCGGGCCTTTTGACCATCCCACCTGTGGATGGCATTCAGGCGCAGGCCGTGCAGCGTCAAGAGGCACACATCAGACTGGGACAGCATTTGCATGATGAGCATCTGGGCAATGGCAGCGTTGAGGGTGTGGCCTTGAGAGCCGGCACAGCTGCCTCTGGCAATGTTGAAACATCCATCTTGGTTTCAGTGTCAGAGCTAGGCAGTTCCTCGTTGGCATCTCGGTATCCCCAAAAACGACCCCTGGATTCTCGACAGCTGGCAGAGCCAGGGGTGGCAGTGGCAACAGGGGCAGCGGCGGAGACGGCGGTGCTGGGACATCTGAATCAACAGCCAGTATGGCTGGAACATCCGGCACGGAGCTTCGGAGGTGGGCCATGTGGCAATTAGACTCACGGCCCAGTGCCCATATTCATTAGGAAACGGTTCCCATTTTTGCCAACCCGACGCCTGGGACCAAGGGGCTGCATCATCGAAGTTCCAGACGTGTACCACGCCTCCCGGGGTGAACTTACCCTGCGTCTTGCTATGGCAAGTGACTGCCTCGGTATGGTCCTGAGCGCAACGGACTTTCCTGCCAAAATCCGGAAAGACGGGACTTGGCCGGGTGCAGAGGCAGCGACCCATCAACATCTCCGCTGGTGCATTGCCTGTCGTGGCATGCGTGGGTCATCCGATAGTGTTATATTCCTTGCCTTTTCCTCCAAGATAGCCAGATATGTAGTGTTGACAAAGAATATAAAAATAAGAAGTTTAAATCAAAAAAAAATTATTTTACACTACTAAACTTGATTAGGTTTGCACACTTTACCAAGTAACAGATACTAAACTAATAAAACTGAATCTGTAGTATGGTAATCAATATTCTCTATTAAACTACACTATAACTTGACCTCGTGCTATATCTCGACAATGAATTCTCACTCTGCTCTCATCAGCTTCTCATCATCTTTAAAGGGGGCGCGAGAGGGACTTTAAAAAGGGCGCGAGAGGGAGAGCCAGCCGGGACTTTCAAACGAGCGCGAGAGGGAGAGCCAGCTGGGACTTTCAAACGAGTGCGAGAGGTGAGCCAGCGGGGACTTTAAAAAGGGCGCGAGAGGTGAGCCAGCCGGGACTATTAAACGAGCGCGAGAGGGAGAGCCAGCCGGGACTTTCAAACGAGCGCGAGAGGGAGAGCCAGCCGGGACTTTCAAACGAGCGCGAGAGGGAGAGCCAGCCGGGACTTTCAAACGAGCGCGAGAGGGAGAGCCAGCCGGGACTTTCAAACGAGCGCGAGAGGGAGAGCCAGCCGGGACTTTCAAACGAGCGTGAGAGGGAGAGCCAGCCGGGACTTTCAAACGAGCGCGAGAGGGAGAGCCAGCCGGGACTTTCAAACGAGCGCGAGAGGGAGAGCCAGCCGGGACTTTCAAACGAGCGCAAGAGGGAGAGCCAGCCGGGACTTTCAAAAGAGCGCGAGAGGTGAGCCAGCGGGGACTTTAAAAAGGGCGCGAGAGGTGAGCCAGCCGGGACTTTTAAAAGAGCGCGAGAGGGAGAGCCATTGGTGTGAGCAGGTAAGTGCTATATTATATTATTTTTTATTTATTTTATATTTGTTAACCAGAACTTGGTTGGAATTTAGAGGGATGGCAGGGAAGGCAGTGCAAAGTTCCTCCTGCAGGATGTTTGAGGTGAGGGATGCCGTTAGTGTCCCTGCTGATTTTACCTGCAGGAAGTGCAGCCATCTCCAGCTCCTCCAAGACCGAGTTAGGGAACTGGAGCTGGAGTTGGATAAACTTCGGATCATTCGGGAGGCAGAGGGGGTCATAGATAGGAGCTTCAGGGAAGTAGTTACACCAAAGACTGGAGATAGATGGGTAACTGTAATGGGGACTGGGAAGAAGCAGTCAGTGCAGGGACCCCCTGCGGTCGTTCCCCTGAGTAACAAGTATACCATTTTGGATACTTGTGGGGGGGATGACTTACCAGGGGTAAGCCATGGGGTATGGGCCTCTGGCACGGAGTCTGTCCCTGTTGCTCAGAAGGGAAGGGGGGAGAGGAGCAGAGCATTAGTAATTGGGGACTCAATAGTCAGGGGCACAGATAGGAGATTTTGTGGGAGCGAGAGAGACTCACGTTTGGTATGTTGCCTCCCAGGTGCAAGGGTATGTGATGTTTCGGATCGTGTTTTCCGGGTCCTTAAGGGGGAGGGGGAGCAGCCCCAAATCGTAGTCCACATTGGCACTAACGACATAGGTAGGAAAGGGGACAAGGATGTCAGGCAGGCCTTTAGGGAGCTAGGATGGAAGCTCAGAGCGGGAACAAACAGAGTTGTTATCTCTGGGTTTTTGCCCTTGCCACGTGATAGTGAGACGAGGAATAGAGAGAGAGAGCAATTAAACACGTGGCTACAGGGATGGTGCAGGCGGGAGGGATTCAGATTTCTGGATAACTGGGGTTCTTTCTGGGGAAGGTGGGACCTCTATAGACAGGATGGTCTACATCTGAACCTGAGGGGCACCAATATCCTGGGGGGGGAGATTTGTTAGTGCTCTTTGGGGGGGTTTTAAACTAATTCAGCAGGGGCATGGGAACCTGGATTGTAGTTTTGGGGTACAGGAGATTGAGAGTATAGAGGTCAGGAGCACAGATTTGACTTCGCAGGAGGGTGCCAGTGTTCAGGTAGGTGGTTTGAAGTGTGTCTACTTCAATGCCAGGAGTATACGAAATAAGGTAGGGGAACTGGCAGCATGGGTTGGTACCTGGGACTTCGATGTTGTGGCCATTTCAGAGACATGGATAAAGCAGGGACGGGAATGGGTGTTGCAGGTTCCAGGGTTTAGGTGTTTTAGTAAGCTCAGAGAAGGGGGCAAAAGAGGGGGAGGTGTGGCGCTGCTAGTCAAGGACAGTATTACGGTGGCGGAAAGGATGCTAGATGGGGACTCTTCTTCTGAGGTAGTATGGGCTGAGGTTAGAAACAGGAAAGGAGAGGTCACCCTGTTGGGAGTTTTCTATAGGCCACCTAATAGTTCTAGGGATGTAGAGGAAAGGATGGCGAAGATGATTCTGGAAAAGAGCGAAAGTAACAGGGTAGTTGTTATGGGAGACTTTAACTTTCCAAATATTGACTGGAAAAGATATAGTTTGAGTACATTAGATGGGTCGTTCTTTGTACAATGTGTGCAGGAGGGTTTCCTGACACAATATGTTGACAGGCCAACAAGAGGCGAGGCCACATTGGATTTGGTTTTGGGTAATGAACCAGGCCAGGTGTTAGATCTGGAGGTAGGTGAGCACTTTGGAGACAGTTGACCACAATTCGGTGACCTTTACGTTAGTGATGGAAAGGGATAAGTATACCCCCCAGGGCAAGAGTTATAGCTGGGGGAAAGGTAATTATGATGCCATTAGGCATGACTAAGGATGTGTAGGTTGGAGAAGTAGGCTGCAAGGGTTGGGCACACTGGATATGTGGAGCTTGTTCAAGGAACAGCTAATGCGTGTTCTTGATAAGTACGTACCAGCCAGGCAGGGAGGAAGGGGTCGAGCGAGGGAACCGTGGTTTACCAAAGAAGTGGAATCTCTTGTTAAGAGGAAGAAGGAGGCCTATGTGAAGATGAGGCGTGAAGTTTCAGTTGGGGCACTTGATAGTTACAAGGAAGCGAGGAAGGATCTAAAGAGAGAGCTAAGATGAGCAAGGAGGGGACATGAGAAGTCTTTGGCAGGTAGGATCAAGGAAAACCCAAAAGCTTTCTATAGGTATGTCAGGAATAAAAGAATGACTAGGGTAAGAGTAGGGCCAGTCAAGGACAGCGGTGGGAAGTTGTGTGTGGAGGCTGAGGAGATAAGCGAGTTACTAAATGAATACTTTTCGTCAGTATTCACTCAGGAAAAAGATAATGTTGTGGAGGAGAGTGCTGAGACCCAGGCTATTAGAATAGATGGCATTGAGGTGCGTAGGGAAGAAGTGTTGGCAATTTTTGGATAAGGTGAAAATAGATAAGTCCCTGGAGCCTGATGGGATTTATCCTAAGATTCTCTGGGAAGCCAGGGAAGAGATTGCTGAGCCTTTGGCTTTGATTTTTATGTCATCATAGGCTACAGGAATAGTGCCAGAGGACTGGAGGATAGCAAATGTGGTCCCTTTGTTCAAGAAGGGGAGTAGAGATAACCCCGGTAACTATAGGCCGGTGAGCCTCACGTCTGTTGTGGGTAAAGTCTTAGAGAGGATTATAAGAGATACGATTTATAATCATCTAGATAGGAATAATATGATTAGGGATAGTCAGCATGGTTTTGTGAAGGGTAGGTCATGCCTCACAAACCTTATCGAGTTCTTTGAGAAGGTGACTGAACAGGTAGATGAGGGTAGAGTAGTTGATGTGGTGTATATGGATTTTAGTAAAGCTTTTGATAAGTTTCCCCACGGTCGGCTATTGCAGAAAATACGGAGGCTGGGGATTGAGGGTGATTTAGAGATGTGGATCAGAAATTGGCTAGTTGAAAGAAGACAGAGGGTGGTGGTTGATGGGAAATGTTCAGAATGGAGTTCAGTTACGAGTGGTGTACCACAAGGATCTGTTCTGGGGCCGTTGCTGTTTGTCATTTTTATAAATGACCTAGAGGAGGGCGCAGAAGGTTGGGTGAGTAAAGTTGCAGACAACACTAAACTCGGTGGAGTTGTAGACAGTGCGGAAGGATGTTGCAGGTTACAGAGGGACATAGATAAGCTGCAGAGCTGGGCTGAGAGGTGGCAAATGGAGTTTAATGTGGAGAAGTGTGAGGTGATTCACTTTGGAAAGAATAACAGGAATGCGGAATATTTGGCTAATGGTAAAAATCTTGGTAGTGTGGATGAGCAGAGGGATCTCGGTGTCCATGTACATAGATCCCTGAAAGTTGCCACCCAGGTTGATAGGGTTGTGAAGAAGGCCTATGGTGTGTTGGCCTTTATTGGTAGAGGGATTGAGTTCCGGAGCCATGAGGTCATGTTGCAGCTGTACAAAACTCTGGTACGGCCGCATTTGGAGTATTGCGTACAGTTCTGGTCGCCTCATTATAGGAAGGACGTGGAAGCTTTGGAACGGGTGCAGAGGAGAATTACCAGGATGTTGCCTGGTATGGAGGGAAAATCTTATGAGGAAAGGCTGATGGACTTGAGGTTGTTTTCATTAGAGAGAAGAAGGTTAAGAGGTGACTTAATAGAGGCATACAAAATGATCAGAGGGTTAGGTAGGGTGGACAGTGAGAGCCTTCTCCCGCGGATGGAGGTGGCTAGCACGAGGGGACATAGCCTTAAATTGAGGGGTAATAGATATAGGACAGAGGTCAGAGGTAGGTTTTTTACGCAAAGAGTGGTGGGGCCGTGGAATGCCCTACCTGCAACAGTAATGAACTCGCCAACATTGAGGGCATTTAAAAGTTTATTGGATAAGCATATGGATGATAATGGTATAAGGTAGGTTAGATGGCCTTTAGTTTTTGACTTCCCATGTCGGTGCAACATCGTGGGCCGAAGGGCCTGGACTGCGCTGTATTGTTCTATGTTCTATGTTCTATCTTCTCCCAGAATTGCTAGAGATGCTGCCATATATACAATCACTTAGCAACGCCATCTAGTGTTGAGCTACACGTAGTCTCTGGTGTTAATTCTTTACTACACTAGTATTATACATATCATTACAGATAGCAGAATAGGAGTCTGGCTAAGTAGATCTCCCAGGAACCTGGGGCTGGATTCTCCGTTTTGGAGTCTACGTCCCCACGCCATCGAAAACTGTGATCTTGGCGTCAAAATGCCACCGATTCCCCATTTTGCTGGGATCTAGCAGGGAGCCGGAGTAGAGTTCGCAGCTCTAGCTGCCGATGCAGCCTCCAGCACTTCCGGTTCAGAGGCCGTGTGTGCGTACGGTGGCGGCCTGCAGTGGCCGTGCTCCATGGCGGACTCAGCCCGCAGACCTGAACCGCCGAAGTAGTGCCCCGCGTCGGTCGCTCGCGCGCCCCGGACCGCCCACACACATTGCCCCCAGCCCCGGATAAAGCCCCCCCTGTCCGCCGATCAGCTCTCACCCGACTGTTTCCCCAGCCGCCACGCGAGGATCCCGTCAGTGTGAGCACATGTAAGCCACGCCGTCGGGAATTCGGCCAGTCAGGGATGGAGAATTGTGGGATGGGCCTCAGGCAATGGCCTAAGACTGTGCGTACTCAGCGCGGCGTATTCCTCGGTAATGCCGGTTTTCAGGGGACAGAGAATTCAAAAATCAGTTGCCGCTCCTGATTTCGTCGCCAAAACGGATTCTCTGCCCCATCACCAAGCATGATTTCAGCATCGGTGAACGGAGAATGGAGCCCCTGATGTCTGCTTCATCAGCTCGGCCAAGCTATTTGTCGCAATCCTCACATGACGCATCTGTTGGCGACAAATTGCCCAACTTCCTTGAACAGTCCAAGAAGAGGCTTGTGGTCCGTGTGAGCAGTGAAGCAATACCCACAGACATACTGACGGAATTTGTTGGCTCGTGGAGTACGCTACACGCCTGCTGGATGGCCTCAGGACATCATCTGAGGCCCTCCCCAATGCTCCATCCCCAACGGGCTGAGTCTCCGATGGCGTGGAATGTTGCCCGTTCTGGGTGAGTGTGCTTAACACTCAATTTGGCTCTGTTTCGTTACTTATCTCTGGAGTCGCCAGGTATCGTTAAGATACCGCCACAAGTTTCAAGGCCAAGTTCAAAGCAATAAAACCATACACCAATTGGTAAGTTCAAACAAATGAGTTTATTATAATACAATTATAAACTACTCATGCACACGCTAAGATGATTAAACTATTCCTACCACTAAATAAACCAATACTTATCTTAAAGGGAACTGCCGGATCAGGGGACAAGGCCTCTTGCTCTGCACTGGGTCCGCAGACTTCAGGTTGGTACGGGTTAAAAAGGGGTCAGGAGTGTCTATCTCTGGTAGCGATCGTTGTGAAACACTTACTTGCTGGTGGCTGCTGTCCGAACCTCTCCTCTCTCTCGGTCAAGGTCTTCTTCGGTAAAGGCTGGTCGAGAGGGCTGGTCAAGAGAGGAGGGCTCGTCAAGAAGAACAAACTAAGTTTGGGACCTGTCTTTTATAGGTCCCAGGGCTTTGCGCCCTTTTGGGCGGACCCTCTACCTGCTGGGAATCGATTGGGTCTCTTCCCAATCGATTTGTTTGAATCTCCCCCAATACTGAGGCTGACCCTCGGCTACTGGGCGGGCCTTCAGGTGCTTTGTCTTTAAACCCCGCTGGTGCCGGGGTGTCTGGTATCCTATACAATGTTGCAATCACTTCCCTATTTCTGTCCATTGTCCCTGGGATCGTTCCATTACTATGTTAACTGTCCCGGAGATTGCCTCATTAGTATGCGGAATGTTTGTTTCGGTGCTGTCAGTCCAACAGTGGCTTGTTGCAGCCTGCTTGTGCTGCAAACTTTGTCCATTTTACCCTGCAAGCTTTGCATTCCTCCATTTTGTATTGAGGGAATGGCCACCTTCGGTGGCTACAGGAACACGTGTGCTCACACAATTCTGGGACCTCGCATGGCGCCTGTGCACTGAATCCAGCGCCGCCATAGTCGGGGGGAGCCACTCCGCCTGAAGGGGGGGGGGCTTCAGCGGGGCTGAGGGGACTGGTTAGGATGTGGTCCGGGGGTGGCAAAGCTGGTTACAGAGGGGCAGTTTTTAGCAGGCCTGGTCCGCGCACGGCCGGTGCCATGTTGCACGCGGGGCCGCCGCATGCCCCCGCCATGCGCAAGCTCAGCTACAGCCATTCTCCGGCCGTATCCGCAGGTAAAGCCAGCTGCTCACCCACTACCGGACGATCAGTGCGGGGGCGGAGCCGACTGTCTGGTCATAAGACCAGACTGATCCTGTGGCTAATCCAGCCCACTACATCTTCTGGTTCCCCTTTATCTACCCGACTAGTGACAGCCTCAAAAAACTCCAGTAAACTTGGTCGAACTGAAGCAAAATCATGTCAAAACGATGAGGGAACAAAATTATGCAAAAGTTCAGTCTCTTAGTTTAGTCTCTGTGCCGGGCGACAAATTCTGGTTGACCGAATGAGCCCTGTTGAGTTGGAGGCCATGCTCGTAGATTCTGTGGAATACCTGCTTGAGGCGCTCTATGTGTTCTTGAGGAGTTGTGGACCAGATTATGACATCGTCAACATACACGTGCACCCCCTCGATACCCTCCGTCACCTGTTCCATGATGTGGTGAAATACCTCTGAGACAGAGATGGTGCCAAAAGGCATCCGGTTGTAGCAGTAGCGACCGAACGGGGTATTGAATGTGCACAGCTTGCGACTGGACGTGTCCAGCTGTATTTGCCAGAACCCCTTGGAGGCGTCCAGCTTCGTAAAGAATTTGGCATGAGCCATCTCGCTGGTCAGCTCTTCTCATTTTGGTATCGGATAATATTCCCTCGTGATGTTGCGATTTAAATCTTTAGGGTCGATACAGATTCGAAGCTCCCCTGACGGCTTCTTGACGCAGACCATGGAGCTGACCCAGTCCGTGGGTTCTGTAACCTTTGGTATGAAGCCCTGGTCCTGGAGGTACTGTAACTGCTGCTTGAGGCGATCCCTGAGGGGTGCCGGCACCCGATGTGGTGCGTGAACCACAGGGGTGGCGTTTGGTTTGAGCAGGATTTTGTATCGGTACGGGAGTGTGCCCATTACGATGAACACACTGTGGTACTGCCTGATGATGTCATCAATTTCAGCCTGGAAGTTTTCATCAGGTGAGGCCGTCGCCAGTGAGGACGACATGGTGTGGACTCGCTGAACCAGGTTCAGGAGTTTGCAGGTCCGAGCACCGAGCAGGGAAGCTCTGTCAGGACCTACAATCTCAAATCGCAGCGTCGCTTTAAATGACTTATTGGAAACTCCGAGTTGCCATGAGCCACTGGCAGTTATGGCATTGCCATTGTAGTCAAGGAGCTGGCAGGCCGGTGGAAGAATGCTTGGTCTGACGCGGATGGAGTCGAGATCGGATTTCAAGATGAGGTTAGCCGATGCGCCGGTGTCCAGTTTGAACCGGATGCGAGCCTTGTTAACTGAGGACAGCACACCACGCGTCGTCAGGATCCACACTGAGGATCGGGAGGTGCTTCACTATCTTGGAGAAAGGCAGCGAATGCTTCGTAATGGTGCCCACCCAGTATGGGGATTTGAGGCACTCAGCATCACGATCTGTTGGGCTGTCGAGGTCGGAGTCTGGCATGGCCTTGCTGTATTGAACGGACGGTTCTGCGCCGTGGCTGGATGCTGGGCAGTGGAGCAGTTCTGCAAAGGGCTGCGTAGTGGCCAAGCTTGCCACGCTATAGACACCGTCGTGATTTTGCCAGACATTGCCGCTTTAAATGGGTGGAGCCACAATTCGGGCACGTCATGACGCCAACGTCAGCGCGTTCCGTGCGCCAACGCACATGCGCAGTGCGGTCGAACGATGTACGCACCTGCGCAGGCTGGTCGTCGGTCTCGCCGTCCCCTCGGTCGTGGCACGCATGCGCATGCGCGGGAAAAGCGCACAAAATGGCCACTCTCGTCGATACTTAGGCCCTGCATTTGTGCGATGACCTGCACCCGTTCCACCTTGTGTGAGGTTAGCTTTGCCGTTTCTGCCGCCCTGATGTGGGAGTACCGATTGTTAGCATGGAGAATGCTTCGTGGAGAACGCACATTTCGGTGGCGATGGTGAGGGTGAGCTGCTTGACTTTTAGGAGCAGTTGGCGAAGGAAATCGGAGTGGACCCCGAAAACGATCTGATCCCGGATCATGGAATCAGTTGTCGAGTCATAGTTACATGACTGCGCGAGGATGCAGAGATGGGCCAAAAAGGATTGAAAAGGTTAATCCTTACCCTGAAGCCTCTGCTGGAAAACGTACTTCAGCAGGACTGTTTTAAATTTTGTCTTGTCTTCGCCTTCAGCGAATGTAAGGGAGTTGTAGATGTGGATGGCATGGTCTCCGGCTGTGGAAAGGAATAGTGCGATCTTCCTGGCTTCCGATGCGGCCTCGAGGTTGCTGGCATCGAGATAGAGTTGGAACTTTTGTTTGAAGATCTTCCAATTTGCACCGAGGTTGCCGGCGATGCGGAGCTGCGGAGGAGGGCGGACGTTTTCCAAATCACCGGATGGCTATTTGCTGGTCAACGCTGATTCACTCAAGGTACGTCCATCAATTTTCAGCATCACTACCTGGTACCATGATGTGTTGGGCAGGCTGGGTCGTTGTGGACTTCTCTTGATGCAGAGTAGCGAGAGACAGACTTCCGACACTTGATGAGATGCAACATGATTTTATTTAACATCTAAACTATTATACATGTTCAACTGTGGGTTGTCACTATGATGACTTGAATGGAGACCTGACACTAGCCTAACCAGACTTACTAGCTACCACATGGTGTTTACGCTGGCTAGCTCACAAACTCTGACTGTCTCAGTGGCTGGGTCCCGAGAGAGCGGGAAAATTGGTGCTCTCTGGCTTTATAGTGGTTGTGTCCTGTCTGGTGATTGGCTGCTGTGTTCTGTGTGCTCACTGGGCATCCTGTGTGTCAATCACTGCCTGTCTGCACTCCATTATATACATAGATGTATATTACGACAGTGCAGATACACCCACAGTGCTGTTAGGGAGGGGATTCCAGGGTTTTGACCCAGCAACAGTGATGGATTGGCTATATATTTCAAAGAGAGCATGGTTAGGGGTTGGAGGGGAACTTGCAGGTGATGGTGTTCCCATGTGCCTGTTGCCTTTGTCTTCTATATGGTCATGAATTTGGAAGGTGCCTAAGGAGCCTTGATGAGATCCTACAGTGCATCTTCTAGATCAGGGGTGGGCAAACTTTTCCGTGCAAGGGCCACATTCAGAAATTCACAATTCACAAAGGGCCGCATAGTATATTAAGTAAAATAATTACTTCACCCGGTTATGATTCTGGGCGCCTCATATAGAACATAGACCAGTACAGCACAGAACAGGCCCTTCGGCCCTCGACGTTGTGCCGAGCAATGATCACCCTACTCAAGTCAACGTATCCACCCTATACCAGTAAGTAACCCAACAGCCCCCCCCCCCATTAACCTTAAAAAAAATTAAAAAAAAAAAAAAAAATTTAAAAAAAAAATTTTTTTTTTTTTTTTTTTAATGACTTGGTGGGCCGCAGAAATACCTTTGGCGGGCCGCATGCGGCCCGCGGGCCGTAGTTTGCCCACCACTGTTCTAGATGGTACACACTACTGCCAGTCTGCATCGGTGGTGCACGGAGTGAATGTTTGTGAATGGGGTGCCAATCAAGCTGCTTTGTCCCACATAGTGTTAATCTTCTTGGCTTTTTGAAAAAAATACTTTTTTGGCATTTGGAATTAGAAAAAGAGAGTTTTGTATATAAATAACAATACAACAGAAATGGTAAGTAACAAAATAAAAGACCAAGACATGAGCCCATCCCTCGCTGTCAACATAATCCTTACTGAGGTCCCAATACTATTTGACATTTTTACAGTAGTGTTAATTTTTACAGTATTGTGATGGATTCTGACTGAGGCTCCTACCGCTTGGCGACAGGAGTTGCCCCCAGCTTTACCCACATATGTATAAATTTCGCTGGGATCCTTCCCTTCGCTTGCAATTGTCTTTGTTTCGCTGGTGGGGGTGGGAGGGGTGTCCCCTTCCCCCTCCTTGAGTTTGGGTTTTGAGAGAGGGTGGTTAGTTTGTTTCCCTGGTTCAGCCCGTGTGGGAGGGGTTTGTTTTCCCTCCTGTGAATGGCCCTCCACTGTCTTCAAAAATTCCCCTCCTTCGAAGCGACAGTCCCCTCTTTTCTACCCCCCTCCTGGTTGGCTGCTAGTTACGACAGGTCTGTGAAGAGGCTTGTGAATTTATTCCATGTGCCGTGGAACCTCTCCTCCGACCCTCTTATCCCAAATTTTATTTTTTCTAGCCTCAGGAATTCACCCAGAACTGAGAGCCATTTTGAAGCCCTGGATGGAGCTTCCGACTTCCTACCCAGCAGAAGTCTCTGATCAGTGAAGCGAAGGCCAGGGCTTCCACCCCGTTCCCTGTCCAGAGGTCTGGGTGCTCTGACAGCCCGAAGACCAACATAGATGGTCAGGGGTTCATCTCGACCCCCTAGACTTCCCTGAGTCTTGGGCAGGGCCAGAACATGTGGGTGCGGTTGGCTATCTTCTTTCTTGTTGGAGTTGCATTCATCCAGGAAAGTGGAGATTAGTCCACTACACTCCTGACTTGTACTCTGCAGATGCTGGATACACTTTTGGGAGTCAGGAGAGAGTTACTCTCCACAGAATTCTTAATCTCTGATTTGCTCTTATAGTCACAATATTAATATGGATAGTCAGTTGGTATCTGGTCAATATTAGCCACCTAGATGTTGATAGAGAGGGGATTCAGCAATAGTAATGCCATTGAATGTGAAGAGGCAATGGTTAGGTTCTCTCTTCTTGAAGATGATCACTGCCTCGAACTTCGATGGCACAAATATTACTTGCTACTTTGTCCAGGTCTTGCTGCATTTGGACGTGGATTACTTCAGTATCAAACAAGATGTGGAGGTGCTGAACAGCGCACATCCCAATTCTGATCTCATGAGGAAAGAAGGCCACTGGTGAAGCGGTGGAAGATGGTTCAGCCAAGGATATTACCCCAAAGAGCTCCTGCAGTGTTGCCCTGGAACTATGATTGACCTCAACCGCAACCGTCTTCCTTTGTGATAGGTACAGAACACAGAACATACAGTGAAGAAGGAGGCCATTCGGCCCATCGAGTCTGCACTGATCTACTTAAACCCTCACTTCCACCCTATCCCCGTAATCCAATAACCCCTCCTAATGTTTTTGGTCACTGAGGGCAATTTATCATGGCCAATCCACCTAACCTGCACGTCTTTGGGCTGTAGGAGGAAACCGGAGTACCCGGAGGAAATCCACGCAGACACGAAACGTGCAAACACTGCACAGACAGTGACCCAGCGGGGAATCAAACCTGGGACCCTGGCGCTGTGAGGCCACAGTGCTATCCACTTGTGCTACCGTGCTGCCCTGTATGAGTCCAACCAGCTCCTGATTTCCATTGACTCCAGTTTTGCTTGGGCTCCTTAATGCCATACTCCAGCAAATGCTGTTTTGATGTCACGGGCAGTCACTCTCACTGCTGGGCCATTTCAGAGGGCAGTTAAGAGTCAAGCACATTGCCACGGGGCTGGAGTCACAAGTAGGCCAAACAAGGCAAATATGACACATTTTCTTCCCGAAAAAGGAAATGAACAAAGCAAATGTTTTTTTTCATGATGGGGAGATATTAGGAACTTGGGTTCAGAAATGGGGTCCAAAATGTAGCAGGCAATTTAGGGGTTAAAAAGACTACCAGGAGCAGATTGAGAGGGATGTGCTCACAGTCTGAATTACCTTGTCCCAGTCAGACTTAACCTCATTAGTGAGAATACACAGGATACCCCTGTTCACACAGGATTATCCACTCAAGATTCATTGTCATTTGGGACAACCTTGTATGATCGGCCATTATCCCATCAAAGAGACTGATGAACTACTTGTCCGTCAAGGGAAGGTTAGTTGCATATGAATGGTATATCTCTGTTCTTTTTTATAAACAGCAATGATAACAATAAGGGATTCAAGTCTGGCCACCTCAGGGGAGAACCTTTGTTTAAGGGGGTGAGCGGAGCTGAGAGAACGATAAAAGAGAGAGAAAGTAGAATAACGAGAGGAAAGAGAGAGAGAGAGTAGCGAGAGGAAAGAGAGAGTGTAGAGAGGAAAGAGGGAGAGAGTAGAGAGAAAAGAGGGAGAAAGTAGAGAGAAGAGAAGCAGAGAGTAGAGAGAAAAGAGGGAGAGATTGGAATAAAGATAGGAAAGAGAGGAAGGAGAGAGAGTAGAGACAAAAGAGGGAGAGTAGAGAGGAAAGAGAGAGAGTATAGAAAACAGAGAGAGAGAGGAGAGAGGAAAAATAGAGAGAGAAAAGAGAGGAGAGAGAAAAAAGGAGAGATAAGTCAGGAAAAAGAGAGAGAGGAAAACGAGAGGAGAGAGAAAAAGGAGAGAGATATATAGAAAATAGAAAGAGAGAGGAGAGAGAGGGGGAGGAAAGAGAGTAGAGAGAAAAGTGAGAGAGAGTAGAGAGAAAAGAGAGAGAAGAGAGAGAGGATAGAGAGGAAAACCAGAGAGAGGAGAGAGAAGAGAGAAAAATGGAGAGGGAGAGATAGAAAATAGAGAGAGAAAGAGAGACCATTTTGAAAATTTGCAGAGGTAGGCTGTAAAAACTAACTAGAGAGGTCATTAAAGTTGCCACCAAGGCAGGCTTTGGAAAGAGTTTCAGAACGATTGTCCCTACCAGAAGAGAAGTTGCTTCAGAAATGCAAGTATTGCCTTTGACTGCCTGTGAAGTGGCATGAGAGGTTTTTGTTCCCTTACAGTTTGTCTAATGGGAACTACTGTGTTGAAGTTAAGAAACTGCTTGCAATTAGTGTTAGAGCTGAAGTAAAAGTTTAAATACTGTTTCTTTTAATGACTTTTGTTTATAAAATAACCAAGCCCTATTTCTTATATTATCACTCCCAGGATGATATTATCACTCCTGGAACGATTCGATCTTTCCGCACCGCATTAAACTTTTAAAGTTAAGGTCCTGGTTCAGTCTCTTAGCCACTGTTAAAGCTGACCAGGTGTCTGTAGGTTTTTACAACCATCAATGATAAGTTTAATCGTCATCATTACAGAGATTAGCTACAGATTCCAGATTTTTGTTATTCATTTAATTTAAATTCCACTAGCTGCTGTGGTGGGATTTGAACCCATGTTCCCAGAACATTAGCCTGAAAAATTTTCAATTTGGGAAGTTTTGTTTACACTTTTTCAATCAGATATTAATTCCTCAGTATTTTAGCCCCTATGTCATCCATTTCTGGTATGAAATGTGCGTCTTCTACTGTGAAGCTATGTTAAATACTTCTGCCATTTCCTCATTCTCCATGATAATTTCTTCTTCTGTGCTTCTAAGGGAACACAGTTTATTTTAGCTAATCTTCCTGTTCATACATCTCTAAAAGCTGTTCCGTAGAATCCCTATAGATGGGTCCATCGAGTTTCCACTGTTCCTCTGGAAGAGCATTCCACCTAGGCCCACTCCCCGCTTTATTCCCATAACCCTGTGCATTGATCAAGGCCAGTCTACTCAATCTGCACACCTTTGGACTGTGGGAGGAAACTGGAGCACCCGGAGAAAACCCACACAGACATGGGAAGAATGTGCAAACTCCACACAGACTGTCACCAAGGACTAGAATCGAAACTGGTCCCTGGCGCTGTGAGGCAGCAGTGCCAACCACTGTGCCACTGCAATTGTTTTTACATTTCTGGCTAGTTTACTCATTGTTTAAATGTAAGCTTTGTGCACGTGAAGTTGGAGACAGCCTGAGTGAGGTAGATAGAGTGGAGATTGAAAGTGGTAATTTGGAGCAGTGTTGTAATTCGGTGCAGAGTGGGAGAAGGTACTTTTCCCCTTTTTGTTTTGTTTTCTTTCTTCTTGATTTGTAACTGTTGATCTGCAAGGAGAGATCAAGAGAGCACCCTGGGAAGGTAAGTAGTATAAAGACCTACCTCGGATATTTGCAACGATAAGTGAAGGTAAGACATCAATATATTTTCTCAAATAAATTTAATTGGTGGTAGAAATTTCGTTTAGTGGGGTTAAGGGCTGTACCTGTGAGATGTGGGAGATCTGTGACGCTTCCAGCATCTCGGACGAATACATCTGCAGGAAGTCCACCTAATTGCAGCTCCTCACAGACCGCATGGATAGGTTGGAGCAGCAGCTGACTGCACTTAGGAGCATGAAGGTGACGGAAAGCATCAAAGACAGAGGTTTTAGTGATGTGGTAAAACCCAGGGTGCAGGCAAATAGATGGGTGACCACTAGAAGGGCAGGCAGTCAGTTCAGGAATCCCCTGTGGTCAAACCCCTCTCTAACAAGTATACCGTTTTGGGTACTGTTGGGGTGGGGGGGAAGGCCTATCAGGTGATAACAGCAGCAGCAGCCAGAGCAGTGGCACAAGGCTGGCTCTGTTGTTAAGCAGGGAGGGCCAAAGAGCACAAGAACAATAGTTATAGGGGACTCTATTTATAGGGGTACAGATAGGTGCTTCTGTTGATGTGAAAGAAACTCCAGAATGGCGTATTGCCCCCCTGGTGCCAGGATCCAGGATGTCTCTGAACGGGCAGAAAGCATTCTGAAGACTTAGGGTGAACAGTCAGAGATTGTAGTACACATAGGTACTAACGACATAGGCAACAAGAGCAAAGAGATCCTGCAGTAGGAGTTCAGGGAGTTGGGCAGTAAGCTAAACAGCAGGACCTCTAGGGTTGTAATCTCAGGATTATTCCCTGTGCCACGTGCCAGTGAGGCTAAAAATAGGAGGATAATGCAGCTAAATATGTGGCTAAACTGGTGGTGTAGGAGGGAGGGTTTCAGATTTCTGGACCATTGGGATCTCTTCTGGGGCAGGTGTGACCTGTACAAGAAGGACGGGTTGCATCTAAACTGGAGGGGTACCAATATCCTGGCCAGGAGTTTTGCTAGAGTCACTCGGGAGGATTTAAACTAGTATGGCAGGGGGTGGGAACCAGAGCATTGGCTTAAAAGGTGTAAAAACTGAAGGGGAAATAGAGAACAAAAATAAGAGAATAACAACATCACCCTATCTGCTCAAATGCAGTGGTTTGAAGTGTATTTGTTTCAACACTAGAAGTATAGCAGGTAAGGCAGACAAACTTAGAGCACTTATTAGTACTTTGAATTATAATGTTGTGGTTATCACAGAAATGTGGTTCAAACAAGGGCAGGATTGGCAACTGAACATTGGAGGATATAGATGCTTCAGGAGAGATAGAGGGGATATAAAATTACTGGTCAAGGAGAATATTATTGCTGTACTGCGGGAGTACACCTCAGAGGGCTCATACAATGAGACAATCTGGGTAGAACTCAGGAACAGGAAGGGAGCAATCATAATGCTGGGGTTTATTATAGGCCCCCCAACAGCTAGTGCGAGATAGCGAAGCAGATAGGTAGAGAGATTTGGATAGGTGCAAAAGTAACAGGGTTGTTGTGTGGTTAGCACTGCTGCCACACTACTCCGAGGTCCAAGGTTCGATGAAGGCTCTGGGTCACTGTACGTGTGGAGTTTACACATTCTCTCCATGTCTACGTGGGCTTCGCCCCCACAATCCAAAGATGTGCAGGATAGGTGGATTGGCCATGCTAAATTACCCCTTAATTGGAAAAAATGAATTGGGTACTCTAAATTTATATTTTAAAAAATAGGGTTTTGTGGTCGGGGATTTTAACTTCTCCTATATTGACTGGGATTCACTGAGTGCTAGTGGCTTGGATGGGGCAGAGTTTGTAAGGTATACCCAGGAAGGCTTCTTGATGCAATATGTAGATAGTCCAACTAGGGAATGGGCAGTACTGGGCTGGTATTGGGGAATGAGCCTGGACAAGTGGTTGAGGTTTCAGATGAGGAACCTTTTGGGAGTAGTGACTACAATTCCACAAGTTTTAGGGTACTTTTGGATAGGGATGAAGGTAACGGATTAAGGTGCTAAACTGAGGAGAGGCAAATTAAAGCGTCCCATGCGTGTTGACCCTGGCACGCACGTCATGCAGCCTCTATGCCTGCCTGGGCCCCATGTCCTGCCCATCCTCCACCTTCCCGCGCATCCTCCTCATTGGACAAGGCCGAGTATTCATCCTCCTCCAGCACGTCACCCATCTGCTGTGGGATGTTGTGAAGGGCGCAGCCAGCCGGCAGCATGCGGACAACGCTCCCAGTGCTATAGCGGAGGGCCCCTCAAGAGCGATCCAGGCACCTGGACCACATCTTCACGATGCCAAAGCACCGCAAGATCATGCTCCTGATTGCTGCAATGGCGTCGTTGTAGCAGGTGTCTGCGATGGTCTTCAGACTCTGGATATGCGTCATTAGCTGTGGCTGCAGTCGGTAACCCCTGTTGCCAGGAGGCAACTCCCCAGCCAGGGGTGCGCCTTGGAGATGCCAGGAACCATCGAGTGTCCCAGGATGAAGGCATCATGCACATTGCCCGGGTATCGGGCACTGACGTGCATGTTGCGCAGCTGATGGTCACACACCAGCTGCACATTCATCAAGTGGAACGCCTTTCGGTTTGTGAAGATCGGCCTGTCATCTGCAGGTGCTCGTACGGCAATATGCATCCCGTCGACCACCCCCTGGTCCCGGGGCATCTCGGCGAACCCCGCTGCCAGGGCATCCTGGTGGGCTTGGTCCACATTGAAGTGGATGTATTGTGCCGACTGGACATATCAGGCATCCCTGATGACGCAGATGCACCTATGCACCGTGGTCTGTGAGATGTGGACAACCCTAACTCGGCGCCTGGAAGGATCCCGTGGAAGCTCAGGGCAACCGTCACTTTGATGGACCCAGGAGTCGGGGTCCCCTCCCATTTATCTGCAGTGTCAGGTATGCCATGATCTGGCAGATATGTTGCATTGTCCCCCTTCTCTGCCAGAGTCTTCGATGGCATGTCCTCGAATGACAGGTGCTGCCGGTACACACAAGGCCTCACGTGGCGCCTCCTTTGCATCTCCTCCTCCTCGCACTGTTGGACAGCCAGTTCTCAACCCTCAGAGGCTGCCTCCTGTTCCTCTGGGGCACACTCCCCAGCTGCAGCTTCCTCCTCCTCCTCGAGCAGCTCCAGCTCGTACAGCCAAAGGGCATCCACCAGAACTGAGGCCACTTGGAGGAAGGCCACCATTGATGGTTGAATTTTGATAGCCATTGGCTGCAGGGAGTGAAAGGCCGATATGTTAGCTTGATGCTTACTTCCGTGCCCAACCAATTTCATCAGGCTACATCATGGCCCTGGTTGGTACTGCTCCCCCCCCACCAACCCATCCCCACACCCATGGCCCCAATGGTGCCCGGCCCCGTGGGGGCCTCTGGCTCTGCTGCCAGGGGTACTGTCAGCTGGCGGGGCCTTTGCAAGCGGTATGCTCCACAAACCCCCTCCAGCACTCCAGCTGTCGGGGCTACTGTGTGAGTTGACCTTGGGTGGGCCATGTGCTGCTCCACCGGCAGGTGGCAACTAGATGGGGGGTGGTGTGGCTGAGGGTGGGGTGGACGGGAGGGGGGGCTGGTGTGGTGGAGTAGGGACAACCATATGGCCAGTAGCAATCTGCAGAACCAGGGACATGGTAGGTTATCAGTGGGGTGTGCGGCAAGATGGCTGTCTTGCTGGCCGCAGTAATGGCAGTCCATGCCTGGACACTGCCATGATCCCATGGGGGGGTCACCCCAGCCCCATGGCCTCCCCCCGTCACCTTCGGTCTTGGCAGAGCCCCCCCCCCCCAATCAGTGTCAGGACCGGCAGAACACGTTTGCGCTTCTGCATGTCCTCCTTCCTCTCTGTCCCTCATCAGCCACGGCGTCTATTTCCCGATTCTTAGAAGCACTAGTGAACCTCGCCGTCAGGAATTCCTCGGTTGGAGGTGGAGAATCAGGGAAGCCCCGGAGAATACCAGGTCAGGCCTGCTAATGATATGCAAACGACTTTTACTGTATGTGCGGAATGGAACGCATTGATGCCACTGTCGAGGCACCGGAGAATTGCGATTTGGCGTGAAACCAGCGCCCGCCATGATTTCAGCGTCAAAACCAATTCTCTGCCCAATCACGATTTTGGAGTCTTCCAATGAAGAATCCTGCCCCAAGTATTTAAATAGGATGTTCTGGAGCGGTCCTCCACTCCATCCCTGTTAACAGGAAATTCACTGACGTAATGATCAGCATTTCCCAGTGGGTCTTTTACAATGACACACTGATTAACCTTGTTTCATTGCACAATACTATATCCAAGATAGTTTCATCCGTGTTCGGTTCCCCAATATATTGCTCCAAAGAACTGTCATAAAAACATCCTACAAGTGCATCTTCTTGACCATTCTTACCAATTTGATTGTCCCAGTCTATAAACAGGATTAAAATGCACAACTATTATCATATTGTCTTTGTTATAAGTTCCAATAATTTATTGTGTAATGGTCTGTTGAATGGTATAATTACTGTTGAGAGGCCTATAAACATGTTTTCCAACTCTTCCTATTCTCCACTCATCTATTTGTCGTCGGAGACCAAATCCTTTCTCACTAATATTGGGCATCCTGGAATGTTTATTTCCCAACTTTGATCATCTTGTAACGTAGTGCAGAATTTGATGAAAAGATTTCTCAGTTAATTTGTGACGGGTTTTTCTGGGAGTTTCCCGCCGGCTCTGCCGGCGAGATCCTCATCACGATCAAATGACAATTTGCCACATTTTTGGGCCCTGAGGAGCTTCTCTCTGGTTTAGTCCACATCAGGGAGCGTGATTTTACTAAATGGGAACAAAACCCCTTATTGAGCACGTTTAACCACGTGTTTCCTGGCGCTCGCAGCACAGAGAAACGCAAGGGTATAAAATGCCATTCGCATAGATAATGGGCCACAGCGGGAAACAGCCAATGAAACAAGGTTAATCAGTGTGTCATTGTAAAAGATCCACTGGGAAATGCTGATCATTATGCCCCGTTTACTTTCAAGAAGGCCGATCTGACTTTGGAAGGTGACGGTAGGTCTGTGCGTGGCTCCTGGGGCAGTTGACAAGGTTTGATGGTTTCCTGCTCAAACCTAACACAGAATGCATTGAGTTCACCCGGGGTATCGGGCCAGCCAGAACTTCATATGGGGGAAGCGGTCTGACTCCCTTGCCTTTGCTTCCTAATTGCCTGCCGGGCAATCCTGTTTGGCTGGCAAACAGCAAGAAAGGGAAAGTAGGGGAGGGGGAGCTTGCCGAAAAGAGACAACATGTAAACTGTTACCGTCTCATCTATTTCTTGTACAGTGTAAAAATGCAAACTTCAATTAAAAAATTCTCAAAAAGGATTGTTTTGACACAGATTAAAACATTTTCAACAAAACAAAACACTGCCTCCAATTGGTTTGGGTCACTGTCTGTGCGGAGTCTGCACGTTCTCCCCGTGTGTAAGTGGTTGGCTTTCAAACCAAGAGCTTCAATAATTTGTCGGTGTTCTCAGTTTGTAATAATACGTCACCCATGTATTGTATTAGTCATTCTGGCTTTGAGGATGCTTTCAGGCATTAGCCAAACGTTGATGAAAAATAAAAGGGTGAATTATAGAATCCCTGCAGGAGGCAGGTCCATGTGAAATTTGGAGATCATACATTGAGTTCCCTCATTCAAATCTAATATATAATCTGAACAGTTGGGGTCCTAGCACAGATCCCAGCGGTACCCAACTAGTCATTGCCTGCCAATCAGAAAAATACCCATTTGTTCCAACGTTTTGCTTCCTGTCTGCTAACCAGCTTTCTATCCATCTCCAGATGCTACCCGCAATCCCATGCACTTTAACTTTACATAGTCACGTTATGTGAGGCCTTGTCAAAATCCTTCTGAAAGTCTAAATAAACAGCATGCACCGATTCTCCCTGGTCAACTCTACTAGTTTCAACTTCAAAGTATTCTAGTAGGTTTGTCAAGCCTGATTTCTCTCTCATAAATCTATTCTGACCTTGTCTGATTATAACACTGCTATCCAAACGCTGTGCTATGAAATCCTTGATAATGGACTCTGGCAACTTCCCTACTTCCAGCTCACTGGTCTAGAGTTCTCTTTTTTCATTCTATCTCCCAATCTGTGGGAGCCATTCCTGAGTCCAAAGAAGTTTGGAAAATGACCACCAATGGATCTACTATTTCTAGGGCCACTTCCTTAAATATTCCGCGATGAACATTATCAGGGCCTGGACATATATTTTCTTTCAATCCCATTAATTTCCCCAAAACCATTTCTTTACTAACACAATTTTATTCAGCTCCTCACTGAAACATGTGTTTCACATAACTTCCGGTACATTATTCATGTCTTCCTTTGTGAAGATAAAAGCAAATAATTTTGTTCCTCGACCATTTCTTTGTTCCTCATTATGAATTCCCCCGTTTCTGACTGTAAGGGGCCTACATTCGTTTTTATCAATCTTCTTCTCTTTATATACCTATAGAAACTTTTAGTCAGTTTTTATGTTCCCGCTAGTTTACTTTCATATTGTATTTTCCCCTTTTTAATCAATCCCTTGATCTACCTTTGCTGAATTTCAAGCTGTTTCTAATCCTCAGATCTATTGCTTTTTCTTGCTAATTTGTATGCCTCTTCTGAATAGCCCTCAATTTTCAGTTCCCATCCTTGGTCACCTCGGAGCCATGTCTCCGTAATCCCAACTATATCATCTGTGCAACTAATTCAGCCATTGTATTTCGAATAGATTTGGATAGATTCACCCCTCCCATCCCAAGTCCCCCCCCCCCCCCCCCCCCCGGGTGTCTGTTGTAAACCCCTTCGCAGTCCAGAGGAAATGTGCAGCCTGTTTGTTTTAAAAGCAGTTCCTAGGCCAGAGTGAGTGGAAGGCTCTCTAATTTTACAGCTGCTAACATCAGAGTTTCCAGTGAAAGGGTTTTTCACTCCCTCCCCAGCTGCCTTCAGAGATTACAGAGCAACATGTTTTGTCCATATAAAAGCTCAGCAGGCCCAAGAAGGTAAGTTGAATAATATTTATTTAGTTGATGCAAAGTAAAGGCTGCAACCCCAAAGTCCTAGACAAGACTATCGGAAGTATCAGTCACAGTCCAGGCCAGCTTTTAAAGGGAAGGTTTATGGGTCCCAGCTAGGCGGGCCTCCACCCACTTGCGGGGAAGCTGGTTTTCTACAAGTTCCATGGGAAGATCGATCACAGTATCCCCACGGGTCTCGTAACAGTTATCATAGTCCGAAAATCTTTTTAATGCCAGGAATGTTTCTTAAACCTGTGCGCCAAAACATTGGGAATAAACTCGTAGGTAGTATTTGCCATTGGAATGGGGTCTGGGCCGACAGCGGGAGTAGAGCTCATGAAGTTGGAGGGACGTGGGTGATGAGACTGAAGGTTGCCACCCTAAGAGTCTGACTGGATGTGACCCCGAGAGAGAAGACAGGACAGTGATTATCAGGCTGGAGGAGGTTGAGGTAGGCGTTGTAGGATGCCGCAGTACATTCACTCAAAGATAATGCTAGGCTGGCACGACAGCAATTACAAAATGGGATGGCGTAGACTGAATATGAGCTGTGTCTATCAGTGTCCCTGCCTCAGAGAGTAGTTCTACCCTCTAACTTACCTGAGAGTCTTGCTTGTCTATCTAGTTGGCCATCATCATGTGACCCTCACCAATGTCAGCTGCCCACAATCTCAGAGTTAAGATGAAGGTTTGAAACCTTAAGCGCCAAGGGATGAAGGTTGGGTTGGGTGCAGGGCATCGGGAGGGATAGTGTTGAGCCTCGCAGCTGCGACCACCCAAATTCCCTGAGAATTCCAACAGCCCTCAAGGTTCACATGGACATTCATTTGCCCCAACACATAATCAACTCCATTGCTGCTGTAATTGTCTCTCTGGCACGGAAATGTATATCTACCCCCCCCCCCCCCCCCCAACCCCCCCCCCCCCCCCCAACCCACCCCCCACCCCCCCCCCCCCCACAAACAGATGCCTACTTATGTGTGTTAATAATTTTGCCAAGTGTACAGAGTTGCTGCTGTTGAGCGGGCGCCTAATACCCTATCAGTTACTTTATTTGATTTTGTATTTCTCTCGTGTTGTTACTTTTTTTTTTCCCTTTGTGATTTGTGCGTGCCCTTCTCTTCTATATATACACATATATACATATATCATATCCTATGTACATAACGGCAAATATACTTTGTTCAAAAACCCAATAAAAAACATTTATTTAAAAAAACTCCATTGCTGCTGATGTTTAGGGGAAGGAACAACCAGTCGCAAGCCAAAGATGACTCTGATGGGGTGAAAGCAGTGACTATGGCCAGTCAAGCAATAAAGTGTGATGGTCAGCAGAGAATTGCGGTAGCGCTGGCCACGGGATAAGGTGTAGAATAGTCAACTGTCCGGACCAGATGACAAGGGGGGTTGAGAAGGTTGAGGGTAACAGGAAGGATCATCCAACTGACTGTCTTTCTCTCTTTCTCCCATTGCTCCCGGATTACTGATTTGTTTTGGGATAAAGCCTGTAAAATTTGCTATTATTCTCATCACAGTGCTCAGATGCCCAACCAGGAGAACATGAGGCAGGCTCAAGACTGGCTGCCAATTTTGCCAAAGAGGGCCCTTGATGGTGTTGCAGAAGGAGTCCTCAGGTTTATAGGACCCACATGTCCTTTCTGCAACTGTCACAGGAGATGTGGTCTCAACAAGGAGACAGTGCGGCACCTCTGCCACATCCTAGCACACCTTGAGCTACAAGGAGGAGGAGGGGAAACTGCTCCCTGTGGAAGTGAATGTCACGGCAACCCTGAACCTTTTTCCACAGGATCATTCCAGGGTTCAACTGGTGACCTAAATGGGATCACGCAATCATCAGCCCACATGGGGCTGGTTTAGCTCACTCGGCTAAATCGCTGGCTTTTAAAGCAGACCAAGCAGGCCAGCAGCATGGTTCGATTCCCGTACCAGCCTCCCCGGACAGGCGCCGGAATGTGGCGACTAGGGGCTTTTCACAGTAACTTCATTTGAAGCCTACTCGTGACAATAAGCGATTTTCATTTCATTTTCATGTGCATCCGAGGGGTCATGGATTCTCTGTATGCCAGACCTCTGAGGAGATGAACTTTGACCTCGACCAAGCCCATCAAGCTGATAGGGCTGCGGGATTTTTTTCCATTGCTGGACTGCCGCAGGTCCAGGAACCCATGAGACATATGTGGCCGTGAGAGCACCATCGCATCAGAGAGTGTCCTTTGTCAATCGCAAGGGGTTACACTCTCTGAATGTGCAACTTGTCTGCGACCAGCATATGACCATTGTGCACGTCTGGGACCATGCATGACAGCTTCATACTGGGGCAGGTCCCCGGAGTCTTTGAGGACCATCCCAGACTGTTGGGATGGCTCGCGCGAGACAAGGCATACCCGTTGTGGTCTTGTCTGATGGTGCCATTGCAGAGGCCTCAGACCGATGTGGAGTTCAGTATAATGAGGCACATACTGCCAGCCGATCAGCTATAGAGTGGTGCAATGGAGCCTTGATGTTGCACATCCACTGCCTCAACTGGTCGGGGAGTGGACTTCAGAGTCCACATTGTTGGGGTGTGCTGTGCCCTCCACAACTTGGCGCAGCAGGTGGGCAGCATGCTGGAGGAGGATGAGGAGGAATGTGCCACTTCCTCTGATGAGGAGCAGGTCCAGGAGGAGTGGAGGGAAAGCCCGAGGAGGACCTAGAGGAAGCGGGACATGCAGTAGCCAGGGTATGCCAGGGCAGGAGGACCGGGATGCCCTCAGAACCTTCAGGTTTACCCACTAGGAGGCTTGTAGCCCGGCAGCTCCGCAACACCAGCCCCCCCCCCCACTCCCGGAGGATACATTGAGATCTGAACAAGGTGATGGGTTTGGGTTTTCCATGTGATGAAGTCGCTTGTCAAGGCAGGAGAGTGATGACGACTCACTGTGAGGAAAGCTGTGAAGTTCCTCAGGTTCTGCTTATGTCTGACTCCTGCCTGTTTGCTGTCTGCGCACTGACTCCCAGGCTCATGTCTGATTGAGGGTCAGGAGCTCATGCCTTTGTTCCCCAGCTCCAAGGTAGAGCATGGGGCAAGACGAAGGTTTTACTGAATGGTGGGGCTGTCATTCCAGGATGTCTGTCACTGTGGATCGCACTGGGTGTCACTGGAGGCATTGCATGGAGGGCCTGTTTAGGAGCTGAGTTTAGATGGGGAGATAAACATTCCATGTGGGAGAGAGATCAAAGACACAGGCATTAAGGCTTTAAAGAGCAAAATACATTAAATTGGTGAATAGTGACAGTGATATGTAGATTACACCCTAACTCCAATGCCAAACTTCACTGTGCCTACTCTGTACACCTAGAACTCCTTAAATGTACAACGCCTTCCGTTATATATAGGTGGGTTCACCCAGGATGCACATCTGAGGTTGAGGCGACCTGCAGCCTTCCGCGCTCTCAAGCCTGAGACACCCCGGGTGGGCATCCTCTGAAAGGCTGAGATCTGGAGGGACCCGGTCAACTTTTGGCTGTTACTGGTTTTACTGCACCACCCTGGTCTGCCTGTTGACCCTGAGATGGTGCCCCTCAGGGTGCACGTGCGAAGTTAGGTTACTCCATGGGATGGAGGCACAACTGGAATGAGCTCCAGAAGCCTCTTTATCACATGCGGCTGCCAGCCCCAGAGGCCCACTATTGTCTGAATCCTCAGCAACGGTAGTCTGTGTTTGGATCAAACTCTAGAGGCCTTCAGCAATGGACCTCTGTGACTAGGCCATGATCTTGAGGACCTCAGCCATGGTCCTCAGAGATTGAGCCATGCCTTGGATGCTGCCACTCATGGCTCAAATGTGCTGCCCCAGGACTTCCATTGCAGATGCCAGCCTTGCATTGTTGTTCCAGGTACTATGCAAAGCTAGAAATATCTCCTACACCTGAAGGTTTTGGGGCTCCTCCAATCGGCCTTGCAGTTGCAGGAATGTTGCTGACAACCTCATCTGGTGTTCCTGGTTCTGCATTTGCATCTCTAGCAGCTGAGGGAGGGTCTTGTTCAGAGGCATGGCCACTGGATGTGGCACAACTGAGTCCTGAGAACCAGCAGTCCTCTGACTGCCTAATGATCAATGGATGTTCCTGTCTCCACCTGATGTGTAGCAGGAGCTGTGTGGTGCAGCAAAGATTGATTCCTGGGTTAAAATAAAATTTTAACAGGACTGGACAGGGTAGATGCAACAAGGTGGAGGTGCCCAGAACCATGGGTCACAGTCTGAGGATGCTGGGGTAGACCATTTAGGACTGAGATGAGGAGAAATATCTTCATCCAGAGAGTGGTGAGCCTGTGGAATTTGTTACCACAGGAAATAGTTGAGGCCAAGACATTGTGGTGTGATTTAACTAAAAGAAAACAGAGTGCCATTCTAGGCGGGGTTAGCATAAGCGCTGGAAATGACCCCACTTTCTACCGGCACTCTGTCTTGTTTTGTTCCCCGGCGGGAGCGCCCCACCGAGGCCATACTTAGTGCCATTTCATGAGGAGCAGAGCTCCTCAGTACAGGAAAGGATTGAGATGCCATTTAGTAATGGCACGATATCAGGACCCTCCAATGCAACACCCGGATTCCCCCCCCCCCCCCCCCCCAACGTATCCACAGAGGGTCATCGGGCCACACACACCTCACCACATACTAGCAGGGCACCCCCGGACCTGATCCCCATCACAGGCACAATGCCAGCTTGGCACTGCCAGCCTGGCACACTAACCAGAGGCGTAACGGCTGTTGGGAAGCCTAGGTGAGGCCTCTCCCAGCATCATACCCCTTTTCTGGCACAACATGGCCAGTAGGATGTACGGATGTACGCACGCACGCACGCACACAAGACAGACAAATACAGAGGGGTGAAGACGGGGTAAAATAATAATGAAAGTTATAAGATAAGAGCCTTTGTTTAAGGTCGTTGCTTCGAGCACCTTTCTTCAATCTAGGCTTTCATTTCAAAGTTGACTGTTTCTTTAATGATTTTCACTGTAGATTCATCCAGGTCTCTGCAGGTTCAGAAATGTAGCAGCTTTCCTGGAGAGAGAGAGAGAGAGAGAGAAGAGAGCAGGTCCTTTCCTCTGATTAACCAGGACTCCAACTGCTCCCTTAGCTCTCTAAAAATCATCCCACTCAGACACAACCCAATCACTGCCTGTTACTGGGCAAAATAAGGCCTTTTGGCCATATCATTGACCACCAGCCAATCAATCCAACCGAGTTCCACCAATCGCACGGGTGCCAAAAAGGCTGAGTTCTGCTGTCAAAAGGCTAGCAGTGTTCTGTTTGCAACTTCTGAATTCCTCACTTCCCTATCTTGACTTAAAGATATATGTCCATTAAGCATCCATGGATGAAAATTATAACAGCAATAATAATAAAATTGGGGAAATAAAGGAATCAACAGGAAGGGTCCTTCCACTGTGCAACTGGAGAGTCACATTCCAGTTTCCAGTCTGAGCCTGACATTTTACCAAATTCTAGTAAGATTCCGCCCTACATTTAGTGCATTGGCTAAGGAAGAATATCACGTAACTTATATTACCTGTCTTGCGGACGCTCCACTTTCTGCTCTATTTTCCTGAACTTCTCCATTTCCTGGCATTTATTTAGCCATTTTGGATTTGTTGGATTGGATTTGTTTATTGTCACGTGTGCCGAGGTAGAGTGAAAAGTATTTTTCTGTGAGCAGCTCAAACAGATTATTTAGTACCTGAAAGAAAATAAAATAAAAAAGAAAATACGTAATAGGGCAACACAAGGTACACAATGCAAATACACAGACACCGACATCAGGTGAAGCATACAGGAGTGTAGTATTAATCAGGTCAATTCATAAGAGGGTTGTTTAGGAGTCTGACAACAGTGGGGAAGAAACTGTTTTTGAATCTGTTTGCGTGTGTTCTCAGACTTTTGTGTCTTCTGCCTGATGGGAGAAGTTGGAAGAGTGACTAAGCCGGGTGGGAGGGGTCTTTGATTATGCTGCCCGCTTTCCCAAGGCAGCGGGAGGTGTACACCAAAGTTTAGGTCGTTAATATTTATCAGGAAAAGCAAGAGTCCTAACTCAGCGGCAAGGTGGCACAGTGGTGAGCACTGTTGCTTCACAGTACCAGGGACCCAGGTTCAATTCCGGTCTCGGGTGACTATCTGTGTGAAGTTTGCACTTTCTTCCCGTTCTGCCTGGGTTTCCTCTGGGTGCTCCGGTTTCCTCCCATAGTCCAAAGATGTACAGGTTAGGTGGATTGGCCATGTTAAATTGCCCTTAGTACCCAAAAAGGTTAGGTGGACTTACTGGGCTATGGGGATAGGGTGGAGGTGTGGGCTGAAGTAGGGTGCTCTTTCCAAGGGCCAGTAATGAGTTTCTATGCTGACTGGAGTGGACTGGCAGATAGCCAATATCATTTCTGACCACTATTTCCTGTTTTTGGCCGATATGTCTTTTTCTCTGTCAGCCAATATGTGCATTGGTCATTGAAAGTAGCAGGACAGGTGGAGAGCAGTTCAAAAGCATACCATATCCTAGGCTTTATAAATAGCGGCATAGGGTACAAGAGCAAAGAGGTTAGCATGGACTTGTGGTCGTTAGTTCGATCCTAGCTGAAGTATTGTGCTACGTTTTGGGTACCAGACTTTATGAAGGATGTGAAGGCATTGGAGAGGGTGCAGAAAGGAATTATGAGAATGGTTATAGGCTTCAGTTTCAGTCAGGGGCTGGTTTAGCACACTGGGCTAAATCACTGGCTTTTAAAGCAGACCAAGGCAGGCCAGCAGCACGGTTCCAATCCTGTACCAGCCTCCCCGAACAGGCGCTGGAATGTGGCGACTAGGGGCTTTTCACAGTAACTTCATTGAAGCCTACTCGTGACAATAAGTGGTTTTCATTTTCTTTTCATTTCAGTTATGAAGATAGTTTGGCAAAGTTGGGCCTGTTTTCCCTGGCGAAAACAAGGCTGGGAGGAGGTTTTATGAGATATTCAAAATATGAGGGGTCTGGACAGAGTGGGTAGGGAGACACTGTCCCCCCTCATGAATAGATTGAGAACATGAGGGCACAGATTGAAAGTAATTGGTAAAAGAAGCAAAAGTGACATGAGGAAAATCTTTTTCACATCGCGAATGACTATGAAAAACTCTCAAAATGTGTTGGGTTTGCTGGGGGTGGCTGCCTTGGCCAGGACTGGGGGGGGGGTGGGGGGGGGGGGGGGGGGGGGGGGTGAGTAATGGGGAATGATGCGGTGCCAGGTACGTGCACATGGGGTGACCCCCTTGGGATCAGGGTGGACTGGCTCAGATCCTGACCTCTGCAGTCTGGGATTTAAATGCATCTCTTTGGTGCTACTTACAAGCTCATCACTGCTCATACTGCTGAGTGCTCACTGTGACCTGTAAATGCTCAGAGAGACCTTGGTCTTGTGGGAGCCCAACAATGCCCCGATGGAAACTCTCAGACTCCAACAGTATCAATAAGGAGATGGATGTGGCCATACTCAATGAGTGGTCCCCCAGGTGCTGGCACTCCTCAGTGCCCTATTATGTATTTTCTTTTATTTACTTTTTTTTCATGTACCTAATGATATGTTTAGCTGCTCGCAGAAAAATACTTTTCACTATACCTTGGTACACGTGACAATAAACAAATCCAAATCCAGTGCACTCGTCAGAAGTGCAACCCCACAGCAGAGGAAACAGGGGATTAGCTGAGCTCACCCCAACCAAAGGACACCTGCACTGTGGCCTTTGGAACCCTCCCTGGCACACTGGCCCTCTCAGAACAACCATACATGTTGCTTAAAGCAGCACCAGAAATGTGTATGGATGGCACCACAATAAGAGGCATTTGCCAAATTAAAGCACCAGCTATTATCCTCCAGGCTACTGATGCAATATAATGCGTCAAAACTGCTGATTCCCATGTGTGATGCCTCCTCATATGGCATCAGGGCAGTGTTGTCCCATTGGTGGAATGATGGGACAGAGCGACCAATAGCCTGAGCATCAAGTACCTTGGCTGACGCAGGGCACCATTACACTCAATTCGAAAAAGGACTGGCCATGATCTTTGCAGTTAAAAAGTTTCACCAATACATCTACAGATGTCATTTTGCAATAATCACAACCACATGCCCTTACTTGGCCTTTTCAAAGAAGGCATAGTGCTACCACTGATAGAATCAGCCAGGATCCAGCAATGGGCATTGCTGTTGGCAGCATATGAATATGCTTTCGAGTATCGCCTCGGCATACAGATTGCGCAAGCTACTCCCATTGCCTATACCAATCCACCCTTCCTGCCAGTAGCAGACACAGTTGGATTGGCACTTAATTTTATAGACATGTTACCTGCCAAAGCCTCACAAATTTGTGTATGGACTCAAAAGGACCCTACATTGGCAAAATTGCGGCATGTCGTACTACATGGGGGAACTGCAGGGGAAACCTCCAGAGCAACTGCGAGTATTCAAAACCAATCAACAGGAGCTGAGCATAGAGGACAGCATTCTCCTGGGGGACTCTGCATGGTAGTCCTGAGGCAAGGCCAAAATAACATTTTGCAGAACTTACACAGTGGACATCCGGGAGTTTCCAAAATGAAGCTGCTGGCCAGGAACTACATGTGGTGGCCAGGGCTTGATGGCAATATTGACAGGTTGGTGCAGCAGTGTGCGGTGTGCCAAGAGCATCAAAAGCTCCCGCCATCAGTCTCGCTCCACCGATGAGAGTGGCCGGGGTGCCCTTGGGTGTGTTTGCAGGCCAACTACGCTGGGCCTTTCCTGCTGTCAATGTTTCTACTCTTGATCGATGCCCATTCAAAGTGGATGGATGTATACCAGAAGCCGTCCACCACTTTGCGAGCCACCGTAGAGAAGCTAGGCCAATTATTCAGCATTCACGGAATCCCAGGGGCGCTTGGCAGTCGGGCTGTTGTTGGGGCTCCGGGCGGCTGGTCAGGGTTGGATTGCTGTGGGTGGGGAGTAGAAAAAAAAAAGAAAAAAAAAAAAAAAAAGGGGCAGCAGGGTAGCATGGTGGTTAGCATAAATGCTTCACAGCTCCAGGGTCCCAGGTTCGATTCCCGGCTGGGTCACTGTCTGTGTGGAGTCTGCACGTCCTCCCCCTGTGTGCGTGGGTTTCCTCCGGGTGCTCCGGTTTCCTCCCACAGTCCAAAGATGTGCGGGTTAGGTGGATTGGCCATGCTAAATTGCCCGTAGTGTCCTAATAAATGTAAGGTTAAGGGGGGGGGTTGTTGGGTTACGGGTATAGGGTGGATACGTGGGTTTGAGTAGGGTGATCATGGCTCGGCACAACATTGAGGGCCGAAGGGCCTGTTCTGTAATTTTATCCCAGAGCTGAAGGGGTTGGATTATGACGAGAGGTTGAGTAGACTGGGACTGTACTCGTTGGAATTTAGAAGGATGAGGGGGGGATCTTATAGAAACATTTAAAATAATGAAGGGAATAGATAGGATAGATGCGGGCAGGTTGTTTCCACTGGCGGGTGACAGCAGAACTAGGGGGCATAGCCTCAAAATAAGGGGAAGTAGATTTAGAACTGAGTTTAGGAGGAACTTCTTCACCCAAAGGGTTGTGAATCTATGGAATTCCTCGCCCAGTGAAGCAGTTGAGGCTCCTTCATTACATGTTTTTAAGGTAAAGATAGATAGTTTTTTGAAGAATAAAGGGATTAAGGGTTATGGTGTTCGGGCCGGAAAGTGGAGCTGAGTCCACAAAAGATCAGCCATGATCTAATTGAATGGCGGAGCAGGCTCGAGGGGCCAGATGGCCTACTCCTGCTCCTAGTTCTTATGTTCTTGTCACCGATAACGGCATCTCCTTCACAAGTGAGGAATTTCTGGGATTTATGCAGATGAATGGCGTGAAGCATATCCGCATCACCCCTCTTTGAACAGTCTGGCTGAGCGGGCAGTGCAAACCTGTAAGAGGGGCATGAAGAAACAAACCATGGGGTCAGTTGAAACAGGCATGTTTCATTTAATTAACAGATCATGCCACATGCTATGACCAGGGTGGCGACTGCAGGGCTACTGATGGATCAATGGCTCCAAACCCGTTTAAGCTTGACATTTCCCAACATTGGTGGGAAGGTGGAGAAAAAACATGACCTCCAGTGGAGGTATCATGACCACTGGAAGCAAGACAGAGGGCTCAAGCGAGGGGGCACAATATACATCTGGAATTTTGAGAACAGTGTCCGGTGGATACCAGGGACCATAGTGGAGAAGACAGGACCAGTCTTCTATCCAGTCAAAGCCAGAGAACGGACTATACATCAGCATGTGGACAATCTCTTTTTTAAAAATAAATTTAGAGTACCCAATTCTTTTTTTCCAATCAAGGGACAATTGAGCGTGGCCAATTCAACTACCCTGCACATCTTTGGGTTGTGCGGGCGAAACCCACGCAAACACGGGGAGAATGTGCAAACGTCGCACAGACAGTGACCCAGGGCAGGGATCGAACCGAGATCCTTGGCGCCATGAGGCAGAAGTGCTAACCAATGCACCACCGTGCTGCCCTTAGTTATAATCTGCATCAATGATTAAGATGAGGGAACCAAGTGTAATGCACCCAGGTTTGCTGGTGAACCAGACTTAAAAGAGAAAGTAAGCTGTGAAAAGGATGCATAGAAACTGCAAAAGGATATAAACCAGTTAAATGGAAAGAATGTAGCAGATAGACCAGAACATTGAGAAGTATGATGTTATTCACTTTGGTATGAAGAATGGAAAAGCAGAATATTTTTTCAAAGATAAGTAAGCAGTAAACATTGCAGAGCGATTTGGGGATCCTTGAACACAAATCACAAAGTTAACATGTAGACACAACAAGCAATTAGGCAGACAAATGGTATGTTAACCATTATTGCAAAGGAGTGGGAGTATAAGATTAAGAAAGTCTTTCTGTAATGATATATATTATTAATGAAACCGCACCTGGAATACTGTGTACTGCTCTATTCTCATTCCTAAAGAATTATGTCATAACCTTAGAATGGGTTGCAATGTAAATATACTCGACTGCTGCTTGGGATGAGAGGTTTGTCCTGAGGAAAATTTGAGCGGATCTCTTGAATTTAGAAAAATGAGAGATGATAGCCAGAAGCTATACCAAAAATGAGAAATGGGCATCTGCTGTAGGAAAGAGAGGTCCAATATAATGCACCGTACAGATGAATGATGAAAGAGCTTGGCAATGTCATACTGACCAGCTACTAGCTTCACAAAGTGAAATCGCTGAAAGCTCTCAAGACGTATTTCCTAAATTTTAGAAAGCAATACTTCAGAACCAAGCCTGAACAAAGAGAAAAGTGCAGATTCAGTTTCGAAATACTTTGCAACACCTATAGAGATGGACATAGGAGTAACTTCCCAGGAAGTACCACCTACAGAAGACACTCCCAAAATCGCGAGTTAAATTCAAGAACGTCGAATACAGTCCAAACAGAATCGGCGTCCACCTGAAAGGCTGTCTTAATAAGTTGAATATATATAAATATATATAGAATAATGCATAAATGGGTCTGTTGTATAAATGTGAAGTTGTTGTCACTGTACTAAAGAAGTAAAGGGGGTGGGCTGTTATGTATCAGAGATTACATCCCTGCTGATGAAGCGCCACGTTACCTGTAGTGATGTCAGAAGGATGGTTGCGCAGGATTCAGTTCTTCATCTTAAATTGTATGAGCAACATCCCGAATAAAACCACTCATCAGATTTGTAAGAACACACTTTTAAAATGTACACAATGAGGTCCACTTCCTGCCATCAAATTATGTAGTGTCATTTTTCTTCTGAACGGAGTGTTTGGCTGTAAGTTAAGCTTGCTGCATTCAATATCAACATCAACTAGCATTTAAGAAGTTCCCAAAGCGTATTATATCACACTGCAATTCACAACAGCACTATTAAAACAAAGTTTGACACCGAGGCCCAAAGAGATATCAAACAAGTGACAAGTGGGGAGCATGGTGGCACAATGGTAAGCACTGCTGCCTCACAGTAGGACCCCAGGTTCAATTCCGACCTTGGGTGACTGTGTGGAGTTTGCACATTCTCCCCATGTCTGCGTGGGTTTCCTCCAGGTGCTCCAGTTTCCTCCCACATTCCAAAGATGTGCAGGTTAAGTGGATTGGCCATGCAAAATTGCCCGAGTGTCCAAAAGGTTAGGTGGGTTTACTGGGTTATGGGTGGAGGCATGGGCTTAAGTAGGGTGTTCTTTCCAAGAGCCAGTGCAGACTTGATGGGCCAAATGGCCTCCTGTACGATAAATTCTATGAAACGGTTGGTCAAAGGAGTATATTTTAAGGAATATAATAGGGGAGAGAAGAGGGAGTAAATTCCTGCTCTGCTAGGTCTGGATGTAAGATGAACAATGTGGAAAATCAGAGATAGTGGAGGTCCCGCGAAAAATGCTGGTGAGGAAGAGCTGAGTGGCATCAGTGTACGAACTTGGTGTTGTAATTTTGAATAATATTCACTTTGTTCTTAGAATGAAATCAAGAACAGGGAAATGTTGCTGATTACGGCACTGAGGACCCGGGTTCGAATCCCGGCCCTGGGTCACTGTCCGTATGGAGTTTGCACATTCTCCGTGTCTGCGTGAGTTTCACCCCCCAACCCAAAGATGTGCAGGTCAGGTGGATTGGTGATTGGTGAGTGACTGCAAAAATTGTATTCTATCAAAGCCTATCTAACAATCAAAGAAAACAGACAACAGAGATTTTGAAAGCCTTGAACACATGTTTTGAACCCTAAGTGAATGTAACTTATGAACCCTATGTATTCAACACTAAAGCTAAAAATGAAAAGCAGCACATTAATCAAAATGTGACTATATAACATAGCATGCAGAATTCAGGCAAATATAAGATAATCTCATTCAAGATAGAATTATCTTAGGCATGAGAGATATGTCAAGGAGAGCTCCTCAGTGAGGAGCACTGCCACCTCACAATGCCAGGGACCTGTGTTCAATTCCAGCCTCAGCTGACTGCCTGTGTGGAGTTTGCACTTTCTCCCTGTGTTTTCGTGGGTTTCCTCCAGGTGCCCCAGTTCCCTCCCACAGTCTAAAGATGTGCAGGTTAGGTGGATTGACTATGATCAATTTCCTGTAGTGTCCAAAAGGTTAGGTGGGGTTGTGGGGGTTGCAGCGATAGAGTGCAGGAATGAGCCTTGGTGGGGCACACGTTCAGAGGGTCAGTGTAGACTCAATGGGTTTGATGGCCTCCTTCTGCACTTTAGGGTTTCTCTGATAATTTTGATGATAAGTCAATCTGCGAATACACTTTATGTACCGGAGAAAAGAAGAATTCCCTGCTTCCCGGGTGCAGAAACCGTCATGGATCCGCTTCTCCTTCATAAATGCTGTCAATACCTTTGCTACCCCCAAAAGGGGCCAATGGCTTTGGCTTAAACCAGTC